>NW_020272964.1:753621-906299 GCF_003268045.1 Sipha flava | reverse complement strand
GTGTGTGTGTGTGTGTGTGTGTGTGTGTGTGTGTGTGTGTGTGTGTGACCGGCATAACACTCACTACGGGTTGTGTAGAGAGCAACTAGTGCGTCCGTGGCAGAACACGAGGTATGCTCCGATGAGCGTGCAGGCCGCGAGACAAAATGAAAACTTCATCAACCAATGTGAAAGGACTGGCGTGGGTGGTGTTGCAGGACTGCGGGAGAAAGCTGCTTGTATGACCACTCGTCTAACGTATAAATAGGTATTTGTATGAGTTACAAAATCGTATACGCGCGTGGTCGGAGATTTATCGAGATTCCTGTAGCATCGGACGACCGCTAAACGAACCTCGGATACTTCAACCTGAACATTGTTCACAAAACATTGTCCATCCATCCGTGTACCCTTTAATATATACAATTGCTTTAAGTATTTATATATTTATGCGTGTGTGCGAGGGTACGTATCTTACCGATCTAAATGACTGTTTCGATTTATCATCCGGCATTTTACACTCTACTTACTTAAATCCTTCAGCATCGAAATACTACCTTGTTTTCCCGGAAAACTTCAATATCCAAAAACTCATGTACAGTACATAAACGTACGATATTTATTACGTCTGCTGACTTCCGTACTCTGCGTTGGTTATTGCGATGCGCAGCTGTGTATCCGTCTTCGCGAATATATTGAACGTTCGACACTAATGTGCGTGTCCTTGTATGTACATACGAATACCTTCTGTTTGTAAATTAAAATTTTCTAAATTAGTCGGCAGAAAATCGTTAAGTGTATGTTTTTTATATCCTTCGTCCATATCATGCAGCACAGCCAGCCATGCAACATGGAAACATGTCGAAATTAAAATACTTATTGACTCATATTTCTACATTTTATAAGTAGAACCTTTTCAAGATTTCTTTGAATTTTTTTTATACATGCATTTTAAAAAAATATTGAATTCATTAATATCTATGGTCAATACGCTTTCATTGATAAATAATGTCGCTAAATAACTAAAACAATAATAAACCAGTACACATATCTATTACATAAGGCATTTCCTATCAAACTATTATTACATTAACGTATAATTTAAATTGTTGTCATGTCTTGAATATAGACCAATTTTTGTTTACCTTTTATATGATTGTTATGAGTTTATAGCCTTACTATAAATAATGCATTTCTCATATATAATTTAATAATGCCATCGTTTAATTTTAAAAATGCGTTAAAATAATTTCTGTTTCTAACATGCTACGCTTCCTCAATGTAAATCCTTCAAATAAGTTGCACTAAATTGGTCTTGGACAACCACGTTGTCATGTACAAACTCAGTGATATATGTGTTTCAATAGTTTATGTATGTGATTCTTATTGACTGCTGTTATTTGATTGCATCGCAAATGTATTTTCACTTCGATTTCAAACCCAAGCTCTTAGTTATAGTTAATGTTTATTTAAGGCTCTAGTAATCAATTTTTGACTCCTAACTATTGGTTATGATCTTTTGCCTTGTTTTCGTACTCTTACATATAAGTATGTTCTCAAAAATAAATATTTATTTATCTTATTTGAAGAATATATGTTTGATATTTTAAGTATACTATATATTTAATATATACACTTACAACTGTGAACTAATTAATTCGAAAATTTATAAATGTACAAATTAATTACCATTAGTTATTTTTTGTATTAATATATGATATGAATAATAATAATTTCAATACATTATTATCTTTATAATTATGAATAAATAAATACGTTTAATAATATACCCATACATTTTTCCTATGTCAATTTTAATTTAATTTGAATATCCCAAAATATATTGACATTATTCAATTTTACGGTGTGAATTATTTTGTTTATTTATAGAACTATTTTTTTTTTTTTTTTTTTGTACAAATAAATGCATTTTTACAATGTATGTTTTATAAATTTGCTCACATAGATAATATAGATAATATATTTACAATAAATATGTATTTAGTCTTACAAAGTTGTAATCTAATAAAATATACACCTCTAAATTAATGTTTAAATTCAAAATTACAAGTGAGTGTAATAATAAATATATTTTTTAAAAAGTACGTGTTAAGTATAAATTATATTTTGTGGATCTATTGTGTTTCACATTATAAATCAAACGTGTCTCGGCGATTGTTTTAAAGGACTTTAGACCAAAATTTATTGTTTTTGTATATCCTACTTGCTAGTTGTGCAATATATACGAGTACGTTCCGTATTTTTAAAACTATAAGTTCTGGGTTTTAAACGTTTTGTTATATTAATGTGAAGTAATAGTAGGAGCAAAAAAGATTTATTATATATTATTCCTATAGTTTGTTCTCCTATTCAATACAAATAGTTTTAATTTTAAATATTATTAATGTGAGTTCGGCTTAGTTTTTAGTAATACCAAATCGGTAACTTTATGGATACTTTAATCAAAAAATATAAGCTTCCTACAATATTTTTTTTAATTTGAAAATACATGTTTCTTTTTATTTATTTTGCATGTATTATAATTATATACATGATTTATATTTTATTGATGATGCATTGTTTGTTTATTTAATTAAAAAAACAAGGTACAAAGATATTATGTTTTATTATTTTTTATAACATTTTTTCATAATATTATCTTAATAAGGTAATTGATAATTTTGTAATTTGTTCACTATTCTTTACTTTTATTGTACTTTACTCGATAAACTTTATAAAATGATAATCAATAATAGTTCTTGTAATACAAAAATATTTTTCTTAGTGGATATTTTTTTTAAATTCAACAATAATTTACTTTATAGATTTAAATATTTTTACTCTGTATTTATATGTTGTTATATGTCAATTAACAGATCAACAGCACTTTTAATTCTTTAAACAATGAAAAATGTTTGTTTTTTCTATTTAATTATAATAATTAATAACAAAATAGTTTATATTCATATAAAAAAAAAATCGATAATTTCAGCAGTATTATATCAGTAATGTAGCATTATTATAGCAGTATTATACCCTAGAGCTATAAAAAAATATAAGGTATTATCATAAATAGATTCGATGATTTCGTTACCTTCAGCTACATATAGTTTTTATAATTGTATGAAGTGTATATATAACTGCGAATTAAACGATGTAATTGATGACTTCCCTTGTGTGTTTACAGCCAAAACACTCCACAAAGCTTTTGAACGTTTTGAGACAGATGCCACAAAGGAATGGCCCCGATGTCTTCTTTAGTTTCCCGGGAAAAAAAGGATCGGTAAGCATCTGTGTATTACAATTGTATTCGACGCGCTCTCAACTATTTTTAACTAATACGTTTTGTTGCTCAGGCTATTGTTTTGCCTCCGCTAGCGAAATGGCCTTATGAGAATGGTTTTACGTTTTGTACGTGGTTCCGTCTAGATCCCATCAACTCGGTGAACATCGAACGTGAAAAGCCATATTTATACTGGTAATGATTAAATGTTCAGGCGATTATTTCCTCTCTAAACGAATGTAAAATTGTATGGTTATTATTATTTCTATTATAATTTTATTGAATTTTCAGTTTCAAAACGAGTAAAGGTGTAGGGTATTCCGCCCATTTTGTGGGAAACTGTCTGGTGTTGACCTCGATGAAGATTAAAGGCAAAGGGTTTCAACACTGTGTGAAATATGAATTTCAACCCCGAAAGGTACTTTTCCCCTCCTGCCTTCGAACTCATTGGTTGGAATATAATATTGAAACCGTTAATCTGTTGTAGTGGTACATGATAGCAATAGTATACATTTATAACCGGTGGACTAAAAGCGAAATCAAGTGCGTTGTCAACGGTCAACTAGCGTCGAGTACAGAAATGGCTTGGTTCGTTTCTGCCAACGAAGTAATTATAATTTCTATTTATTTAAAACTGTTTTTTTTTTCGACCTTTATATGAGTACATGCAATATGGGTTTTGTATGGCATTTTATGATTTCATGCATATGTGTATTATACTTTTCATTCTACAGCCTTTCGATAAATGCTATATTGGGGCGACGCCAGAACTGGACGAAGACCGCGTGTTTTGTGGTCAAATGTCGGCCATTTATTTGTTTAGCGAAGCTTTAACAACTCACCAAATATGTGCCATACATAGATTGGGTCCAGGATATAAAGTAAGTAATTTATCCACGTTAGAATATCTTTAGTTTAAATTTAATGCACTTAAAATTATGTATTATTATATCCATCCAATAGCAATTTTTAACAAAAAGATTTAAACGTGAAACATCATTTATGTTAATTAATGTACTTGAAATCGAAATCCTGTATGTCTTTAGTTGAAATAATGACTTTGTTCAACCATTAATTTTTAAATTATTAATTATTATTAATCATTATTGTTCATTTAAATGTTTTTTTTTTTTTTAGTGTCAATTTCGTTTTGACAATGAATGTCATTTAAGTCTACCAGAGAATCATAAAAGGGTGAGTGATTTTAAGAGTTTGAGCCAAACCCAGAATTCAGATTTTTCTCGCATGTCCCAGCACGCTGTTGATAGTTCTGTAAGACTTTTGTTTCGTTCGTTTTTTTATCTTGCACTTTGTATTAATTATTTTTGTTTGTTTTTAGCTTCAGTCAATAATATAAGTCCAATACACGATAAATATAATATTTTTTAATATGAAAAAACTGAAAACTATTGATTATTTCGTAATTTAGTATGAACGGTTTTTAAAAGTAGGTTTTCGTTTACACATGATTCAGCGTTTAATTTTTAAAATCTAGAAAATATAAATTGTATCTTACTGTGATTTTCTAGGTATTTTTCGTCTTATTTAAATTCAGGATCGTTATTACTTTGCTTTGTGTGATATTTTGGGTTGACATTTTGCCGTTTTTCCTTTTTTTTTTTTTTTTGTACACTCAATTTTGTTCCGTTTCGACCAATCTAATGTAATATTTATTGGAAAATATTATATTTTTAGGTGATCTGAGCACTCTTGAGAAATGTATACCCTTAAGTCATGGAACATCAAAGGCGAATTACTTATTGTATTTTTATATTCATATATGTGTATATTCAGTAAATTCGATAATCTAATTTCATTGGCCCATGGGATAAGCTTAAGATTGAAAATTATTACTGTAAATTGGTGAATATGCACGTGTATTACATAAATAAATAAAATATATTCATAATATTTTATAAATCGTAAATTACAAATTCTCGTAAATTCATATTATTCTAATATGTACTGTATTGAAAAAAAAAGTATAATTACTGAACTACTTCAATATACACTGTCGGGAGATGACTTTTATTCAATTGAGTGAAAATATTTTTTCTCAATGCAACTTATATCATAATCCTTACCCATTTAACGATTATAATAAATTGCCTTTCAATACAAGTATTTTTAATTCAGTAATTAATTATTTTAATTTAAGGTGTGTTTAAATCGATTAAGCATAAGTTTACATTGAATTTATTGGTATTATAAAGACATCATAGGGTCTCATATATGCAGGCGTAAGATGTTTAAACTTATGATTTGCCAATTTGTTTGGTTGGAAATTACTCGCCGTTTATTTAGTATTTTCTAAATACTTATGGTTTCTACTGTAATCAAACAAACGTATACGTAGGTACAGTGAGAAGTAAGATTTATCATAAGGACCTAAGTAGATTATAACTTATAATTTTTTTTATTTATTCTTTGGTTTAAATTATACTCTGTAATTTGTGCATTTTTTTTTAATTGCATTAACATTTTAAATAATGACTTTAGGTCTTAGCCTTTGGTATGATTCATTGTAGTTAATTTGCATAAATTACGTGTTTGAGTACGAAGCTATACTGTAAACGTTAATTTTTGATAATTTGATTTATATTCAAAAATGTATTGTTTACAATAATATTTTAGAGAAATGTTTGATTTTAAATTATTGGTGAGTATGGGACTATTTAGTAACGTATTAATTTCACTAAAATTTGATAATGTATTTCGTACTTGTATTATATGTGTATTCTTGTTAAATTTATTTTTATTTTAGGTTTTATATGATGGTAAATTATCTAATGCCATAGTGTTCATGTATAATCCTGTTGCCACTGATGGTCAGTTATGTTTACAATCAACTCCTAAAGGAAATGCATCGTATTTTGTACACACTCCACATGCACTCATGTTACAGGTAATATCCTACTACTATTACTGATATGTACTAAATTGTAATTGGTTAAAATCATATCAGCTATATAGGGGTTGCCTGTCATCAGGTATAATAACAAAAAAAAAAAAAAAATGATTCGTTATTTTTACAATTATATATGTTTTTAACAGGATGTGAAGGCTGTTATCACGCACTCCATACACAGTACCCTAAATTCTGTTGGTGGAATACAGGTGCTATTTCCATTATTTGCTCAACTTGATTTGTCCGCAGAGCCTATGGATAAAAAAGACGCTTCTATATGGTATGTAAATACACTCGTATTTTATTTTCTAAATGTTTGTTATAAAATTCGTATTGACACACTGGATTTGATAAATCGAATCTTAGATTTAGCTGAATGAAATAAATTAAAACTTATTTTTTTTCTATTGTATTATTAAAATAAACTGTTTTTGATTTTTTTTTTTTTTTTATCTCACTGCTTTTTAATGGAATTATTTATTTTTAATAATATTTTTCTTTGGTTGAAAGTATCATTTTAATTAAAAGAGTTTTTGATATAATTTTACTCTCAGAAAATAATATATTTTTTGTTATATTTTGGTAAAACTTACCAAATTTAAGTAAAATGAGAAAGGTTTAACTTATAACATTTGAACGTTACGTCATGTACTTCATACGCTGGTTTTTTTCTAGTTGGAAATTATTGGGTTTCATTTGTGATATGGTTGAAACATCTCAGACCGTACAGCAGCATATGATCCAAAATCGAGGATTTCTAGTCATCAGCTATATGCTACAAAGATCATCTAGAGACCATTTGACGCTGGAAGTGTTAGGTTCATTTCTTCGGCTAACCAAACATCTGGTCACTTGTCTCACTCCCAACAATGAGTTGCTATTAAAACAGGTGAATTATACTACGCCATTATATTACATCATATGAACTGATAAAACGTATGTAATGCAAGAAATTAATTTACATTGGAATTTGTGTTTGAATTTCATCAGATCCTAGATCACATACTTTTCAATCCTGGCCTTTGGATATACACGCCGACCCATGTACAAACCAGGCTATATACGTATCTAGCGACTGAGTTTCTCTCAGATACCCAAATCTACTCGAACGTACGGAGAGTGTCTACCGTGCTACAAACCGTACACACGCTTAAATATTACTACTGGGTAGTGAATCCGAGGAATAAGAGCGGCATTGTACCAAAAGGACTCGGTAAACATGAACAAAACGACTTATTTAATTTGTTTTAAGCATTTACGCTTTGAAGAGTACACACGTATTGTATTCACCCTTACGTAATGTTCTTATTTTTTTTTCCAGACGGTCCTAGACCAGCTCAGAAAGACATATTGATCATTCGTGGTTACATTTTACTGTTCCTCAAGCAGTTAATGATGCTAGGAGTAGGTTTAAAAGAAGACGAACTCCAGAGTATTATTAATTACCTGACGACTGGTGAGTGCAAACACGTTTTATCCCAATTAATATATGATTAATATAGCCCATTTATGTGATTGTTGTACATGCGTGCTTATAGTTTGCGAAGATGAAAATCTGCACGATGTACTTCAAACACTAATGTCACTCATGTCTGAACAACCAGCATCTATGATACCGGCTTTTGACGTGAAACACGGTGTGCGGTGTGTGTTCAAATTGGTTGCATCCGAAAGCCAATTAATTAGACTTCAAGCATTAAAGCTCTTAGGATTCTTCTTGAGCCGCAGTACACACAAGTAACTAAATTAAAATAAATCGGAAGTGTCTGAATGTGAATCTTATATTGCCGTATATAGTCAATGTGTACAGGACTAAATAACGGTACAATTTACTTGCAGGCAATAAAATAATTCTATTTTAAATTTTATAGAAATTATAAAATTTTATATTAAATAAAATAAAATACTTAAATAAACGTATAAAAATAAAGTGTAAACTTTATTTACATTTCATAAACAAAATCGAATATATATATATATATACTATTTAATTTATATGATACATTTTAGATTAAAATATATAATAACTATGATTCATTTATAATTTTAGAAGAAAATACGACGTAATGAGTCCTTATAATTTATACACTTTGCTGTCGGAGCGATTAATGTTGCATGAAGAAACTATTACACTACCAACTTACAATGTTCTCTACGAGGTTAGTATATAAAAACAATAAGTATATTCTAATTATCACTAATATATGAAGTTCTTAACGATTTTTTTTTAAACATGTTTACATGTAAAAACAACTATTACTTTCTCGTACAATGTTATTCATTTTAGCCAAATAAATGTTTATCAATTAGACCATTTTAATTAACTTTATTATTTTAGTAAAATGTTATATATTATTCATAAACTTGTAATTTCTTGAACTTTTTTTACCGTTTTATTTTTAATTAAATTGTATCGAAAATGTAAATAGTTTATCAATATACTGGCTCGTATTTTATATCTTATATTTACAAACTGATGGAAATTCGATTGAGTTTAATGAAATGTGTGCTCATTTTTTATTCAACAGGCAATTCAAATCATTATTTTACTTGGAAATTATTAGTCAATTGCATTTTTACTTTATACATATATAGTTTAAAAAAACTTGCAACCATTAATAAAATAAAAAATAAATAAAAATATAGTAAAATTGTGTCTTCTACATGTGTATGATATAATAATACGTCATGTTAAAAAGAGTTTCTATTCGATAAATTCAATATGAAATAGCTCTGTTAATAAGTAGAAGTGCAAACTAAATTTTAATAAGATATGAGAATGAAATAGTTAAGTAAATGACATAAATTTGTTTTTATTACTCCAAAATCATAAGGTTTTTATTGCCCAGAATAAATCTCTATAATATATTCCCTAGTGAATCATTTTTGTCGTCTTGTCTTAGGATTATATGATATTGTATATGGAAAAAAAAACATGAAAAATATAATAAAACTGTTCGAGTCTCTGTCAGACCTAAGGGAATATTTTCATAGAATTGGTTATGGATCAATAAATTTTTTTTTTTTATTTTTCAAGTTCTTATAACGTGATCATTTGATGTTGAAATAATTATTCACAAATTCTGTGCGAGAAACAAGCTGTCGAATAATTGTTTTCAGCTTCACTACTTGGGTCAAATGTGCATTATAACATATTTTTTCGATTTTCATAAATCGGAAATTATCCATTTTTCACTGACTTTTTTTTTCCATTCAGCGAAGTCAAATTCTGTCAAGAAACAGATCAAACATAACTAAATATTTTAAAGTTTCTTTTAGTACTAGTACTTCTTCGTATTACACAAAGTGTTTAATTTTTTTTGTGTATTTTAAATAATTTTATTTATGATGAATAAAATACAATGTAATACGTAAATTATTTATCCTTTTATCTGTCAAATTTTTACAAATTTTTACAAATTACATTATACCAGTTCCGTGGTGACTAAATATTTTTAATGTCGAACTTTTATAATTCGTACATTTATTTTTTATTTTTGATTCTGACCTAACCTTTTTTATCCCATGCTATAGCCCCTCGTGAACATCAATTATTAATTAAATAAAATAATTTAAATTTGAAATAATTTGTGACAGTAATATTAATTTCCATGTTGTAATTCTTATTATATGTCAATTTTATTACTTATTACATATTTGATGATTTTATAAAGCTATTACATTTTTTATTGAATAATTTTTAATTTTTTATTATTTTAGAAAGATAATTGTGATAATATGTGTTTAATGTACCTAATCAACTAAACTTGAACATTTATTATTATAAAATAATTATCTAAGTAATTGCATTAATATTGCAATTTAATAAATATATTTCTTAAGTTTTGAATAAACTATTATTTGATAATAAATAATTTATTGTATTAATTATAAAATAATTAAATTTATTAAATATAACTCGTATTATAATATGATGCATATGATATAGATTATTATAATTTAAAAAAAAATATTTTCTTATATTTAACTAGCTGAATTACCCGTCGTTGCCGGGTTTAAGTATATAAATGTATGTAACCTGCCAAGATTAAATTTTGTTAAATCTGTTGAAATTTAAATTAATTAAGATTTTTGAAATAATATTTTATACATATTAATTTAGTTATTATCATAACCTATTCGATAAGTTATAGCTTACAACTACCTGAACCTCTCTACAGTTTGGTATTCTGTTGAATACATATAGCATCTCACTTCTCCGAATATTTTACCTTTTGTCAATAAGTTCATGGTCTTTTTGACTTTTAACCGAAACACTCTTGCAATTATATCATGTCGATCATATGATCTTTGACCGGGAAGTAAGAGCTCTTTTATCTCGTCCCAGCGAGGATTACACGTAAAAGTAATAAAAAGGTCAGGACGACCGTAATGTCTAACGTAGGTCATAGCATCTTGTGTTCTTTCGTGCATGTACCTTGGCCCACCAGTAAAAGTTGACGGGAGTATAACCATTTGGCCTAACTGATTAGCTTCTATGTCTCGTCGTCCAATCGCATCTTTTAAATGAATATAACTATCTGCACGCAATTTGGCTTGGTTGTTTTTGATGTAATTTAGTCTTTCAGTTTCAATTTTGGCGTATTCATCTACCAAATATTGACTGAAAAAAAGAACGATAATTAACTAAATAGTTGTCTTCCCCTTCTCTGACCATTATTCTATATGAGTAAAAACTTGATGCAGAGAGAGTTTTTTTAAGCGGTAACTTGGTTTTTGGATCGCGTTGTGATATATTGATTGCGTACCCATCATCCCCCCAACAAAACATTAAAGGATACTGCAGTGCGTCGTATGCTCGATGTATCTCACTGATACGGTGAAGTGAGTTACTTCGGTTTTCGAGGATGATGTCTCTTCGATCAAACTGCTGATCTACTAACACTAAAGCAACTTCATTTGCCGTTGGTGCATTATACCTGCCTCTATGTTCTTCTGGTGGTTTTTTATCTGCATGTATTACAACTTTAAATGACTCTGAAGGAGGTATTTTATCGATGGTAAATTGTAATGATCAATTATAAATTATGCGGTGGCATGCCTAGTAAATCCAATGAGTTTAAAAACTCTATTGGATAATTTACAACTTCAGTAGCATCGCAAACTGTATCTAGATTAGTATGACACCAAGTTTTCTGGTAACAAATTTTGTATCTTGAGATTCAATTCGTTGACCTCCACATTTTTTGCTACTAAAATTGCTCTTTCTGCCAGCCACTCATGATTTGTGTATTGTCTGTGTAAACTGGGACATATCTGGTCAATGAGAGCATCTTGCGAATAAATGATTGTGCAGAAATCGTTCGGTAATTTTATACATCCCGTTTCATCTGTAGTAACTTTCCCATCTCCAATATCTAACAATTGTTTTGAGAATCTTTTGCACACAGCTTTTTTTGGTTGAATCGAAATCGAAGTATCGAAATCGTTCGCTATCTATCTTTATATATATTTCGACCATGAATTGTTGACAAAGCTTATGCATCGTAAAATAACTTAGTCCTGATCGCGTCTAATCATCAACCTATATGCATAATAATTTTTTGAACTAACATTCTTATTTGTCTTGGCACCTGTTGCGGGATCTTTTTGTTTAATATTTATGCAATACCCGTCATTTACTACCAAAAATAAAATGAATAGTTTTTAAATAGTTTTTAATAGTTTTTTAATAATTTTTTAATAGTTTTATTTAATATAATTCATTTTCAATAGCGCAGTTATCGACCTGGTCAAAAAATATTAAACCGATTTCAACCCTTTAAATTCAAAATTTCGAAAAATCCTATCTTAGCGCACATCTACATCATAATAGCTATCTCTATGCCAAATTTCAGCCAGATCCGTCCAATGGTTTGAGCTGTGCGTTGATAGCAGTCAATCAGCTTACTGTTTTATATAAACAGATGAAGATGATAATTTTATATCCGAGAATAATATTAATGTTATATTATGTTTTGTGTTTTTTATTTTCTTTGTTTAGATATTAACTGAACGCATTAGCCAACAAATACTTTACACTAGACATCCGGAGCCCGATAGTAACTGCAGATTAGAAAACCCAAGTAAGTTTTTTTGGTTTTATTTATATGCTATTATTACTTTTAATCTTACGGACGCATGCAGTATCAGACCATATAGTTTTGCGCGCGGGGTAATTATTTTCCGTTCAAATAAATTCTTCTTTTTATATTATTTATTATTTTTTTTATTATATTTTGTATATTATTGAATTCAAATAATAAAATATTTCTTTTATTTATTAATATACAAATATGAATGAATTAAAAAAAAATTTTATTTTATTTTATCGATATATATATATATATATTAATACAGGATACGATATTTTCTACCTTAGGACCCGTAAAAAAATAGACCATGAATCGATTTCGGTACTTGCATTTTTTGCCATGTTAATTACACCTGATTTTTCAGTTACTTTATTGTAACTTGGATTTGTTGTTCTTTGATTTAATTTACAACGGTACTATTTTGTCCTAGATTTTTCATAAAAACACTCAACACACAGTGGCGTATATATAACTGTTGTATGTGGGGAGAGATTTTTTGCAAACAAATCATTATTTTTCTTTTATCATAATTTTCTTTTTTTATTTTTCTAACGCCCTCACACTTATAACATTATTTTATAACATTTATAAAAATTTCTAAGGGGGGAATTGACCCCTCCCTTGTACATGCCACTGTCACGTATACTTAGTGGCACTTCATGGTCGAATTCATGATAACCTTCAAAATAATTTGATACAATTAGTTAAATATCATTATAAATCTTATCGCCGATTGACTCCCCTTATTTTCAGTGTTTAGACTCTCTAATGTATAATTATTTTCATCAGATAAACATTCGTTAGTAGAACATAAACCACCTCATACATCATCATCACTTATATCATCTAGTAGGAATGCAATACGACGACATTTTAATTTATCCATATTTTCACTGTGTAGAAATCAAAGAATATTAAACAAAAATAAGCGCACATAGGGTAAATTTTTGCTGAACTATGAACAGAACCTCTTTAGTATACGATTACTCACGTACAGATGTAAATACATCCCGATTGTTTCGTTTTTGTGATTGTATGATAGTGACTATAAGATAGCATGACTTATATGAATGTAAAAAATCCAACAAATAACTTACAGCAAAGTGAAAACCGTCTAGGGTAAATAATTACCTCGTGTGTCTCACTAAAATGTCCGTGAAGTTAGCCCCCCCCCACTTTGTCCTATCGAATTCAAACATTCACCAATATTTTGAAACTAATTTGGAACTATTTGGAACCAACTTTTTATAATTTGGAACTTCACCCTTTTCTCGAAATAAGAGATTTTCGGCTGGGGGGGGCTAACTTCACGCAGCCCCCCCCACTTTATCTTATCGACTTTAAACCTTTACCAATATTTCGAAACTAATTTGGAACTATTTGGAACAAAGTTTTCAGAATTTGGAACTTCACCCTTTTCCCGGAATAAGAGTTTTTTCGATCAGAGGGGGTACAAATCCACGCAGCCCCTTCCACTACTCACTTTGTCCTATCGACTTCAAACATTAATCAACATTTTGAATCTTATTTGAAATTAATTAGAATCTAATTTTCCGAAACACCTATAGTTAATATAGGCTACAGATTTAAAAACAAATAGTAATAATAAATTAAAATTGTGAGATTTAAAATTAGTTAATGTTTAAAAAAGGAAAATTAGTTATCTAAAAGAAAACAAATCTAAAAATTGCAAAGTTGAAATTTCAAAATTATATTTCTTAGTACATACTTAAAATATTATTTTTAGAAATCTGTTTTTCATTTTGGTAAAAAAATTAATTTGCATTAATAGCATCTATAAATGTTATATAATACCATAGAACATTTTAAAATATATCTTTATGATTAGCAGACAATTTTTTTTTATCATAGAAATATAATATTTAAACTCCGGACCATATGTGCCCTTAATATATTGCTATGCTCATTGTAGGGAGATTTCGGGGTATCTAAAATTGACATTTTGAAACTAGGAAGCATAATTTTGCTATCCATGTAAATATTTACAACATATAAACAACTATTAGCAACTTAAAAAAGTTATATCCTTCACCCAGGCATTATCAATTCAATGAGGAAAATTTTTTGGTTCCTCGTAGCTTTATATGGCATTAAACTTTAACATTACTATTTTAAACTGTCAATATAATTAGAAATTTACGAAAACTGTATTAAAATTAACTAAATATCTATGAACGTATAAAATATAACAGTAAGTATACTTCAATAATTTCGAACACAAACTACATTGTATAAGATAAAATTAATATTAATCATAATTTTATTGGTTTTCCTTATCTTGTCATAAATTTGATGTTATTTTGAACACAATACATTCAGGCTATTATTATTGGACAAGTCTATAAAGTGTTATTTTTATGAATTTATATTTAAATGGTTCAAATATACATGGGTCAAATATACATGTAGTTTTATACGTATGATATATTTTCAATACCGAGTTATTTTTATAACTAACAATTTGCAAGACCATTCATTTGCAGAACGCTGGTATAGTAAGATAGACTTTTCACTAACTAATTTAAAGTGACTTATTTATTATTTAGAGTCTAAATTTTAGAGTAATATATCTCCAGTATTTTTACGAGTGGATAATAGACAGACTTGGGTTAAATACTTTTTAAAAGTATTTAGAATAAATACTCGAATATTAACAAAAAATTGTATTCCGGATTTGTATTCAAATATATTATATAAATTATATTCCAAATACATTATTTAGAATACTTCAAAAGTATTCCGAATACTTTTAAAATACTTCTAGTTTTCATACTATCAAAATAATAAATGTAAAGTTCCAAATTCTGAAAACTTGGTTCCAAATAGTTCCAAATTAGTTCCAAAATATTGGTAAAGGTTTGAAGTCAATAGGACAAAGTGGGGGGGCTGCGTGAAGTTGGCCCCCCAACCGAAAATCTCTTATTTTGAGAAAAGGGTAAAGTTCCAAATTATGAAAACTTGGTTTTAAATAGTTCCAAATTAGTTCAAAAATATTGATGAAGGTTTGAAGTCGATAGGACAAAGTGGGGGGGCCAACTTCACAGGCGTCTCACTAAAGGTTAATTAAGTAAACCGTTTTATTTTTATTACACAACTTGTACACTATCTTATGTTTATTTCAGTGATTCTTAAAGTAGTTGCTACTCTTATTCGCCAAGCCAAGCCATCGGAACAATTGTTAGAAGTAAAGAAATTATTTTTGTCTGATATGACAATACTTTGTAGCAATAATCGTGAAAATAGAAGGACCGTACTACAAATGTCTGTTTGGCAAGTAAGTTACCGAATTCCAAATTTAAATGTATCCTACTGTTTTTAATCAATAATAAATTTTATCAGGAATGGCTCATTGCAATGGCTTATATCCATCCAAGAACATGTGAAGAGCAAAAAGTATCTGACATGGTATATAATTTATTCACTATGCTACTCCATCATGCTATCAAACATGAATATGGTGGTTGGCGAGTCTGGGTTGATACTTTAGCAATTGTTCACTCAAAGGTAATTACTTTTTTTTTTTTTTAATATATTTTTATACCAGATTAATTAGAATAATTTTTTCTGTAATTAGGTTTCATTTGAAGAATTCAAACTTCAGTTTGCCTTAATGTACGAACACTATGAACGTCAGCGTAGTGACAACATAACAGATCCACGTCTACGTCAGCAGCGACCAATAAGTACTATATCTGGTTGGGAAAATCAACCTCCAGCACCTCCTATAAATCATTCTCCAACCGAAACACCTGTATGCTTAAACATAAATTTAACATGATAATTTAATTAATCTTAAATGTTTTTATTTTTATCAGGAATCTGTTATTAGCACACCTGTAAAAGATATTCAAGGCCTAATAAATGACGAAAAAAACTGTGAAGTGGATTTACCAAAAGTCAATACAATTACAATCATAGATAGTGAAACCAAAAATCAAGAACCGATTAATGAAAATGAAAATGTAAAAAAGGAGACACCTACGGTTAATGAAGAAGAAGATGAACTTGCGAAAACCCAGAATAATGAACAAGAAACATTAAGAGAAACTATAAATAATGACAGTAGTACTTCAATAGAAATTAAAAACAAAAATCAAGATGTATTAAAATCGGTTGAAAACAAACTTGAAAATAATTTGATAGAAAAACCAAATCACGATTCATATTCATCTGAAGAGATCAAAATTAAAGACATAGAATTAACTAATAAAATTGTAGTTAATAATGACTTGGAAGAAACTAAGGAAAATAATATAAGTGTAATAGATTCACCCAATAAAAATGAAAATTATGTTATAGACCAAATCAAAGAAATAAAAAATGATGACTTATCTACAACAATATCTGTTAAAAATGAGCATATAATAAATTTAAACTTATCTGAAGAAATTAAGATATTGGATGATGCTGTAAAAAAAAGTATTCACCTAGATGATTCAGCAACTGAAAAATATTTACAAATTAACGGTGAATTACCTTTTGTAAATGATGAAAATATTATACATCATTTCACTGAAACTATCAAAAATCATGTGTTACCTAATAGTGATGATATAGATACAAAAGATATTGAAATACAGAATAATTTAAATACTTTTTTGAGTGAAGACCTTAAAGTCAATGTTACAGAAAAAGTAAATGATGTCACAGTGCCATTAATAACTGATTCTAACATCAATGATGTCACAAAAGAAAAAAAAAATGAAAATATTGTTAATCAAGACAGTATTAGTAATAGCAGTGATAGTGAAACCATTGTTAATTCTGAATGTTTGCAATTTGAAATTGATGATGGTATAGAAAATAGTGATCAAACAACTGTTGCACAATCAATATCTGTGATAACGGTTCAGACCTGCGACACAGTCGACAGCGATTGTTCAGAGGCGTATTTAACACCTAACGAACTCAACGATACTCCAAAAAAAATGTTAGAGAAAATAAATTTGAAGTCTTCTGATCTTACTAGTAATGTTAATGATGAAGTTATGTCTCAATTAAATCCGTCCTTAGAAACTAACAATGAAGTGAAAATTCCGTCCATACATGCGTCAGAAACAATCATAGAATTAAAAACAAATGTTGATTATATTGATAAAGTAGAAACAAATATTAATAATGAACTTAATGAGTCTACTGCTAAAATAGAAGAAAATATTAATTTAATAGAAGAAAATGATAAAGTAAATGAAATTACTGATAAAATAAAGGAACATATTGATGTAGCAGTAGAAAATGTTGAGAATAAAGAAAACAATAAATTGATTGAAAACTCTAATGAGATTGAAGTTGAGTATAAAAAAGATTTAAATATTGTTCTTCAGCCTCATAAGGAGCATAATAAAGATATTAAAGAAGGTATGTTTTACAATATAAATATGAGTGTGTAAAAAGAATTTGAAGTACATAATTCAATTTTTGCTCAACATAAAGTTTACTTTACTCATACTGAAATATGATCATTATATTTATTTATAATTATCATAATAAAGTAATGTAAATTATCAGTTTATAAGATTTAACTTTTTTTATCTATTAATATTACTATGTATATATTACGGTCCAAGTGGATAAATCAGTCATTGTAATACAGTACCCAAAAACATTGTATATAATATCTAAAATATTTGGGTAAAGTAAATAATACATATTGAATTCCAATATAGACTAGTAATTTTAATACAATACCTAGTTATTATATACGATGCTAAAACATGTGTAGGCAATGTGAATATTTTAGTAATTTTGTAGTGTTATCTTTAAAATGTATATTTTGCACTATGTCCTATGGGTTACAATACATTTATCACTAGTAATAAGTAATAGTATTGGTAGATAATCATGAATTTTTGGGCATTTTCAGCATACAATGTATGGCTATTTTTTGTCCATCAATAATGAACAATTCATATCGCAATTATTATTATCTTGGGATTTTATACAGCCATTTACTCATATCATAACCGACAGTACACATACTATTGTTTACGTATACTGTGTTATAATTGTGTTGTACTTGTACGTATTATTTTCCAAATGCAAAATACATTTGTTAATCGTTTAAATAATATTTTAGATGCTAAAAAACCTAACAGTACATATTTAAGTAAACTTAAATGTTATGTATTTATATTATATTTAATATAAAAAAAATCTGAAATAAGGAGATGCTAATGTAAAGCTGCTGGAATTGTATGCAACTCTAAATGTCATATTGGTAATACTTGTAAAAATAAATAGCTTTAATATTCATTAAAAATTAATATAAATAAAATATTCTCTATTTTTTTTACTAATCAAATCTATTAAAAACATATTAAATAAAATGATATATGTCAATAATATATGTATTTTGTTTACTTGGTACTTTCGGTACTGGTCGTTAAATGCAATGTCTGATTCATATGAATAATTATCTACATGGTTTGAATAATTAGGACATTATAAACTTTATCTGTTCAGTGATAACAATAACCTTTTATCTACTTGGACCGTAAAATATATATATATATATATATATATATATATATATATATATATATATAATTATATATTATCTATTACTAGTAATTTGAGCTATTTAAAATCTCATAAGAAAATTGCATGTGGTGTTATGTACTTCTTTTTCTAATTTTTTTTATTTTGGATTTTTAAATTTTGAATTACCTTTAATAATTGTTTATTTTAAAATTTTAGGAAAAGCGATTAAATCTGTTGCATCAACTGATAGTGTTACAGATAGTAATATAGAAACCAAGAGCTCAGAAACATCAGGTATTAACTTATTTAATATGAATTTATTTTTATAATTTTAATCCTAGCTATTAATCAAATTTTCTAATTTTTTTTAGTGAATAGTGTCGAAGAAAAAAATAATGAGAAGACTGATAAAAAACCAATTCCTTCCAATGCAGAAACGAGACCTATGTTCAATCCTGGCCCATCAAGACCGCCCTTTAGAATACCTGAATTCAAATGGTCTTACATTCATCAACGTTTACTATCAGATGTCCTCTATTCACTTGAATCAAACATTCAAGTTTGGAGAGGGTACATTACTTTATTTTTTAAAAATTTTACATGAATAATAATTTTATGGTATTTTGATTGAAGGCATTCGACAAAATCAGTTTTGGATTTTGTTAATGGATCTGAAAATGCAATATTTGTGGTTAATACTGTACATTTAATATCACAATTATCAGATAACTTAATTATAGCTTGCGGTGGACTATTACCATTACTTGCATCTGCTACATCGCCTAATGTAAGCTTTACATTTCCATACTACATTACATTGTACACAAAATAATTATATAATATTTCAGAGCGAATTAGATATTATGGAACCTACTCAAGGTATGACTGTTGAAGTTGCAGCATCTCTACTTCAACGATTAGTCAATATGGCTGATGTGTTAGTGTTTGCTAGTTCACTGAACTTTTCTGAGTTAGAAACAGAAAAGAATATGTCTAGTGGTGGAATACTACGACAATGCTTACGATTAGTTTGCACAAATGCTGTGCGTAATTGCTTAGAATGTAAAGAACGCAGTCGTCTGTTGGTGTTACCATCACAACCAAATAATCCAAAACAGTTACATTTACAATCACTTATTCGTGCTGGTCAATCATCACCTAAGGTAAATATTTTTATTTTTTTATGACTCAATTACATTTCAAGGTATTAATTATCTAGAGTTTAATTGATGGCTCTACAAATCCAATACGTGATCCAGAAAAACTATTACAAGAAATGGATATCAATCGTTTACGTGCAGTTATTTATAGAGATGTGGTAATTATTAAAAATGTTAATAAAATTAAATTCATTGAAACATGTGTAAATATATATATATATATTTTTTTTCTTCAGGAGGAAACCAAACAAGCACAATTTCTATCATTGGCTATTGTTTATTTTGTATCTGTGCTAATGGTATCCAAATATAGAGACATACTAGAACCACCAACAACATCATTACAAATACATGGAAATACTACTGCAAATAATAACCAAGCACGATCGGAGAGTCCCCCAAGTAATATATTTCATAAATAACCATTTATATAATATTTATTTTACTTTGTTACCTTTCACACACCATTTATAATAGTTTAGTGGCACTTAAATTTTGTGTCCCATTGTTTTGAACTTGAATTTTAATTGAATTCTTATTGTGCCCAGATTGTCATGGTACAAGACCGTTGTTTCCTCAATGGTCCCATCATGTCTATCCCCAATTCCTACCTCCATCTCATTCGATAGATCCACAAATGCCCCGTAACTTCGGCCACCGCAACATTATGTCACATTACGCTGCGCCCTCGTTAGGACAACAAGGTCAGATTATGTTCTACCGAATGTTTTTTTTTTCCTTGTCCAATTTTTGATTTGGTCTTAGATAGCACTGTGTTATGCTTGTAAATTAAAAAAGAAAAAAAAAAAAGAAAAAAGAACCATGCTCAATTTTATTTATTTTTAATGTAGCTAGTATTTATCCTTCATTCATTAATTTAATTGCCTCACTACCATGCAAATTAGTCTCTATTAATACTCAACATTTATTATTTATTTGATATTGTTTTCTAAACTAAATATTTAAAAAAAACAGTTTTTATTATAAAGCAAAAGTATAGTCAAAACATTATAATGAGTATTTATACTATTAACATTAAACTGAAAAGTGCTAAATACAATATTATATTTTATTAAAATTATTAAAATAATTTATGTATATATCAAACAGTCATATTATTTTAAGCAAAATTACTCTTTTGTTTGATATACATATAAAATGTATTCCTACTTAAGTTGACTTTTGATGCAT
The DNA here is from genome assembly GCF_003268045.1 of Sipha flava. Taxonomy (NCBI): domain Eukaryota; kingdom Metazoa; phylum Arthropoda; class Insecta; order Hemiptera; family Aphididae; genus Sipha; species Sipha flava. The sequence continues at coordinate 885,182 of NW_020272964.1, read as the reverse complement.
TTCTCGTGTAGAATTATATATAGTTAACAACTTAGTGTGCTCAAATTGTATAAAATAATTTGAATACTTTAGTTATGGATGCTAAGAGATCAATCAATAATTTTTAATTGTTTTCATTCTATGCAATATGTAAAACAATTATTATGTTGCATTTTTTATAATACTACTAGAGTTGTGTTTAAAATGCATGGAAACAATTTACGTTTTATCAGTAGGGTAGTATGCGTGTTTAATTTTCAAAATTTCCAATTAATTAAAAAGTTCAGTTCATTTAGTTTGTTTAATTGGCATTAGAAATAGATGGCATGTCAATAACATTAAGAGTGTATATAAACGTTGTATTATGAAAACCATTAAAATTTGTTTCAGCAGACGAGGAAGACTATAACACCATGATGACATCAATGGAAAATTTAAACCACACTTCACAAGTGACAAGTACCCCATGCAACAAGGTAAATTGGTACATTTATTTTTATTTTTCATTTATTTCAGTTAACAATGGTGTTTCTAGTGCTCTACCTTAGTACTCATCCTGTGAACACTTATTTATTTAATATATATCAATATTATAAATTTAAATATATTTAATACATGTGTTATAGAAAGTAATGTTAAGTAATAAATCAAATGTGATTGTCATTTAATTTTTAAATTCTATGATTGTTTTGGTTTTCATAAAATCTTAATATAATTTTTTTTATTTGTGTTAACACTTATAAGAATATTTAATTAAATTTGTAATGTTTTCTGGAAATTCCACATTTTAGTTTAATATTTAAAAAACACATATGCTTATTTGTTTTTTATTTTTTGTTATAATGGTTTTTTTTTTATGTGTCTTTATATTATATTCATCAAAAATGTGGAATATTGTTCTATTGTGTTGTTTTATGTTAATTTATATAGCAACTGCTCAGAGTACCATCAGTAACATCGTTCAACAATTATAACTTATGCTATCGCCGTAGAGTTCTAAGTAACAAAAATATTAAGGCTCCAAAAAAGGTACTGGCTTTGAACGCCAACCAAATAACACATTGTTTTTCAACACGAAAGTTAGGTTTTAAAATGCACACCTGCTACTATTGAAAAATGATGTATTAAATATTTATTATATCACTATTTATAAACACTATGTATATTTTAGTTTATTTAGTGCACTTATGCTTAATGTTTAATTTCTATAATTTGTAAAACAGTTTCTTTTTAGAAAATAACTAATTTTTACTATATTTATAATAATAATTTTAATGCTTGTTTAGAGTATATGTTCTGAAGAATTAGCATCCACTAGTTCAGCAGCATGTAGTGATGTTGAAAGTAATGATACTGACGTTAAAGCAAGTACTATAACTTCTACACATAATGATGAAGCTTGGACTGATGTAAATCTCAATGACGACTCACAATCCAATAATGAGGAAGATGGGAGAATCCATAGAGGTTAATAGACTAACTTTTTACATATTTATATTTACCATTTAATAATTATTATTATAAATATTACATATTAATATAGTAATACCATTAACAAAAACTTTATTTTTATTTTTTAGCATTATATACATACCATTTAGGCCCTATGCTGCCAATACTAAATTCTTCCACTCCTCTCTATTATATGCATGATTTATATCCCCATACCAGTCTGGTCTCATCTCCTGCAGGTCTCTTTTAACTATATCTAACCACTGTCACTTCGGTATATCACGCAGTCTTTTTCTGTTCAAATTGTTCACAAGTACCGTCTTGACAGTACTATTACTATTCAATAGTACTATTGTCGGCTCTCCAGACATGACCTATCCATTCTAGTCTTGCACCTTTAACAAATTGTACTATACTTCCTTTACCATTTAATTGGTGTACCTGTTCATTTGATCTTCTCTCCCATACTTGAGTACCAGGGTTAAAGACGGGACTATATATTTTCCTTAACACCTTTCTTTCAAAGATATTTAGCCTATTTTTATCTCCTGCTGTTGCAGCTCAGGTACAACATGCATATGACACAGCTGGTCTGAGATACATAGTGTATAGTTGCTCAGTTTTTCTGTACAATAATTTTGACTTAAACAGATGTGCTATAGCAAAATAACATCCATTTCCATCTTTTAGACGGAGTTTAATTTCATTATGCATACAGTTTATATTATTTAAGTTGACACCAAGGTATTTAAAATCTTGTAATTGTTGTAAGAATATCCCATTAACTTCCAAATCTGATTCATCTTCAGTATCTCGTACTTTCCTAGTCATGAACATATATTTGGTTTTTTTCCTGATTTATCGACAGCCCCGTATGTTTGCATATTTCCATTAAGTTTGACATACTGTTTATGATATCCTGCTTCTTATCGCCCAAAGTTATTATATTGTCAGCATAGGCTAGTAGTAGAGTAGTATTTTCAGGAACGTCCAAACACAGGAATGCACCTTATGCATTCTGCGCATGCGCGTAATTTATTCACCACTATCATAATGTTAGGTTGTTATCAATATATTATATCAAATCACTATAATACAATAATAATATGAGTTTTGAATCAAACTATTAAAAATTTAATTACGTCTTATCTAAATAATATATTGTAGTTTTATTTTGGTTGTTAAAGAATAATGTTTAGTTTAATAAATTAATGTAATAAAAATAATAAAATGTTAAATAAAGTGGTTAATAAACATGTTAAATGTGTAAAGTATAATAATAATATTTAAGTTTTTACATTTTTAATCAAAACACATCAATTAATTTTATTTCTTAAAATAAGAATGTTCAGTTTCTACTCTAGTTGGTTTTGATAATTCATTGAGTTTTTCCTGGTTTTTTTTTTTTTTTTTGTACTGAAGAATGTGTCTTGTATTTTAAATTTTTTATTTGGTGGTTCATATACTGTCTTACAAAAATCTTCCAGTGTCTCGTCATTATTTGATGTTGCATCAATGAATGCTTCTATAGAGTTTAATTGTTTTAATACCTATTGGCTAGGTTAATGACCTTTTCTTTAAATTGTTCTTGCATATTTATTGTTTTTTTATTTTCCAATGTCTTAATATGAACTTGTATTTCATTATCTTTGTTCGAATGTGCATCAAAATTGGTATTTTCTGTATCTGCTGCTGACTTAATAGTAATATCTTAAGAATTTTCTGTTGACATTGTTTTCAGAGCAACATAATCAATGTACTTACATATCATTGACTTGATTTAGTAATCAGGACAAGAACATTGAAATTTGTGAATACACAACTTACAAATAGAACATATCATTGGACAACATACATCATCATTATTTTTTTTTATTTTATAAAGCTGTCTTGGTGTATATTCACTTTCAACAATCCAGTCATTAACACTATCCTGATTGATTGTAAGATCAAGTAATATACTCTTATTGTGTCTTTTTTTTATTTCTTGTATCCTTTTACTTATTTTTCCCTTAGTTAATTTTATAATTCTTTCAACTTTTTTATTACGGGTATATCTTCTAATAGCTGTTATACTTTTATCTAACCGCCCAACTTTGCAACCACTTAAATAGTGATATTTTATTGTTTTGTGCATAGATTATAGATGCATATTACAATTTACACCAAGACCTTTCCGATAACAGTATGCCCACAAACCAACTCTATTTCCATACATGTGATCAAAATATATACCAAAGTCTCTAGTATCTGAATCATTCATTAGCTCATGGTTAAATTCTTTTAAAACATTATTAAAATTGTTTTCATCACACATTGATTGAAAAACTTTTAGAGATGTATATATAGTTCCTTGTTTTTCCTTGCGTGTAGGTCCATTTATCTATAAGACGTAATTAAATTTTGAACAGTTTGATTGATAACTCATACTATTATAGTGATTGATAAGATAGATTGATAACAATAGCCTGACATTATGATAGTAGTGAATAAATTACGCGCATGCGCAGAACGCACAATGTGCATTCCTGTGTTTAGACGCGCTTATATTTTCATTTACTTCCATTGTCTGTCTCTGTGGCATTCTCCTTATCACACTTTCTAACGCTAAATTAAATAGCACTAGTGATAATGCATCACCCTGTCTTAGTCCTTTACTTACTTCAAAAGGATCTAATAGCTCCCCTTTTACCCGAACCATACATTTTGTGTTGCTGTTCATAATTTTATTAAATTTACTTAGTTGGGAAACCTAAATTTATCAAGTTTTTCCATAACTTACTCCTAATTATACTATCATACGCTTAATTAAAGTCCACAAACACTAGCTGGATATCCTTATTATATTCATTATGTTTACTTATGATTTGCTGTAAAGTGAATATGTGAACTATCGTTGACTTCACATTCCTAAAGCCACACTGGTAATCTCCAATCATTCGCTTTAATATACACTGTATTTTTCTTAGAAGGAAACATAGGGTATTATTCCCTACATAGTTTGTATTTCCGGTTTCTCTTCTACTCTAGCCGCATGGAGATCCAGTGTATCCTTTATTCTCAACTGGAATCATTGGAGTATACTTTCATCTTCTAGTATATCCACATTGAACCTATGATTGTTTGTTTTTTTATTTTTCGCTTTCCACTGGTTTGATAATATTATTTTTACCTTAACTAGCACTAGGAAATAGTCTAAGTCACCAACAGTTCCCCTTTTTGGTCTTACATCCTTTACACATAATCTATGTACTTTATCAACCAAGACGTGGTCTATTTGACTTTGGTATATTCCGTTGGATGCAGTCTACGTGAATTTATTTAAATTATTCCTGGAAAGAAACTACTGCTAATTGCTACTACAATAAGGCCATTAAATATTGCGAATTCCACTAATCTGATACCGTTTCCATTACTCATATCATGTACAATCTCCTATTGCCTATTATAGTTTAATATATCGTATCTCTACCTACTTGAGAGTTAGTCTCCTAATATGATTTTTCTACAGTGTTTAGATAGGCCATTATACACTCTTTCTAATTCATCATAGAATTTATCTTTCAAATCTTTACCCGCTTTTGTAAGCGAGTATACACATATCAATATAATGTCATATTATTTACCGGCTATATGAATATAACAGATTCGATCATTTAGTGGAGTGAATTTCTTTATAGAATGTAAAAGTTGGTAATTTACTGAAAAACCTACTCTATTCTCATGTTTTCCATTGGATGTTCCGCTATACAATAATGTTATTTCATTAGCTACTATACATACTGTACATTCCATTTGCTTTCACATTTCCTTCCCCAGGCCATCTGACATCCTGCAGAGCCACTATTTGAACTTTCTTGTATTTCTTCACCGTGTCACTTATAGACTTAAGTGCACCTGGTTTATAAAGTGATCTGATTTTCCGAGTTCTAATCCTATATTCCTGTAATCCGGGCCGTTTTCGAGTTATATCTAAAATCTGAGTCCTAGGCAAGAATTGTATTAGTTTCTTAACATTGGTTTTTGTACGAGGCGGGTTGTTAGCCATCCGCTCAACTCCCAGTCCGGAGAGCCAGACCACACCAAACTAATTAAAGTCAGTGTGGAGCTCAGGGCCCCTGGTTCACCATACCTGTAACACTGTGAAGTGTTTCCTCTGGGGTATTAACCAGAGTTATTTATATTAAAACCATCTTTTATAAAACCAAAGCTTAATTAATTTTTAATAATAATCTTAATTTAATGTATTGATTGTATCATATATTATGATATTATTTCTTTTGTCAAGCACATTGTTATTTAATTTAGAGTTGTAGGTTCTTAGCATTGATTTAAGTATTTTTTTGTTTTTTTTTTTTTTTTTTTTTTTTTTTTTTGTAAACAATTTTAGTGTAGTAAATTTGTTCTAAAAATTGTATCCAAATAATTAAATTATCAATAATTTCTATCATTACCTAAATATTTTAATATTATCTAATATCTTAACACAAAATTTATCATACATTATAAAGATTACAATCACTCAATCTTGTTTTAAATTATGAAAATCTTATTAAATCAATGCTGTTTACATTTAATTTAATTTTTAAATAAATTTACCTCTTATATTATAAATTCAAAATAATCAAGTTTCAATACTAAACATTGAAATAATATATATATATATATAATATCACATTAAAACATTTAAATGTTCTAAATTTCCACAGATGTACGTGGAGACAAACCACTTAGTGAAATATCTGTAGTTAACGTCCCAGCTTCGATTACACAAAATGTGAACATGCAAAATCCTGGACATAGTATTGAAGATTGTGGTTTGAAAAATGTTAATTTACCACATCAGACGCACATACCTAATAGAGAGGCGTCTCTGACGCATAAGTTGGAAGCAGCACTGGGTTCCGTGTGTCCACTTTTACGTGAAATAATGGTTGACTTTGCTCCTTTTTTATCAAAGACCCTAGTGGGTTCTCATGGTCAAGAGTTACTAATGGAAGGCAAAGGTAAATACATTAAATCATTTTAATGGTTTACAAACATTATACACTATAAATGGTTGTTCACATAGAGCTAAAATCTATATTAAATGTAATACACATTCCAGGGCGTGTCTAAGGAGGGGGTGTTCGATCCCTCCCTCAAATTTTATCGAATTTAAAAAAAAAGTATTTATCAATATTTTCTTTTTACAATTTATGTTTAATATTATAAACATTAGGCAGAAATATTAATATAATACATTTTCGATCCATCTAGTACTATAAAATTAATTGTTACTAAAGTTATTAATTTGTGGAATAAATACTTTTGAAGTACTTGGTAGTAAAAATATTGAACCCCTCTTCAAAAAAAAAAAAAAATAATAATAATAATAATAATTTTAGACAAGCCCGTGACATACACACATAAAATATCTTAGTTCTAGAATTTCCATTGATATTCACAATGAAATGATTTCAACTGAGATATAATGAATAAAAAAAAAAAAAAAAAATGTAAATTCACCCCAACAGCGTACCCTCATTTAATTTATTTTCAATAATAAATCAAAATAAAATATTGTTTTAGTCAATATTTTTAATCTCTACATGTAATTCAATATGTTAACAATTAAATTGTTTATTTTTTAATTATTATACAGTTTTAAATTTTCTCTGATAATTAAGTGAACAGAAAGTGGATTTCTCAAATTAATTATTTTGAATTTTAGGATTGACAACATTTAAAAACAGTCAGTCAGTAGTTGAACTGGTGATGTTGTTGTGTTCTCAAGAATGGCAAAATTCATTGCAAAAGCACGCTGGTCTTGCTTTTATTGAACTTATCAATGAAGGACGGTAAGACGATTTATTTTGTAATATGTGGGATTAAGTGGTTTTGTGAAATTCGTTAGTAAAATTGTACATGGTGTCTCATCAGATTGTTGTCGCACGCCATGAAAGATCATATCGTTCGCGTGGCCAACGAAGCTGAATTCATATTGAACAGGATGCGTGCTGATGACGTATTGAAACACGCCGATTTCGAAGTACGATTGTATACTTGAACTGGACAATTGTTCAGTGAATGTTTTTTATTGATTTATTTATTTTTTTAATTTTATTTTGAAATCATTTTCCTCGTATATTTCCAGGCTCAATGTGCACAGACAACGCTGGAACGCCGTGAAGAAGAGAAAATGTGCGATCATTTGATAACGGCTGCTAGACGACGTGACAGCGTAGTGGCCAGTCGTATTTTGGACAAAATCTGTAATATACTGTCGAACAAACATGGAGCTTGGGGTTATCTTCACGAGAACATTCCTATAAGGTTAGCATAATTTTCACAAAGCAATCCTGATGAATGTTCGGCCCATTACTGCAGAGACGCGCGAAAAACGCTTGGGACAATATCACATACAACTCATTTTAAAATACTTGATAATTCATTTCTGCAAGCACATTTCTGGATATACACGTGTATCGAGGACGCGTATTTTAGGCGTATATTTTTCTCATTTATCGTTAACTATTGATAAATAGATAAATCCTTATAAGGTTTGTTGAAAATTACAGGTGTATTTACTCGTCGAGGCGTCTTTATTGATATGCTTTATCGGTAAACTATTGTATGCCCTATACATGTGTATAATTTCGTATTTAGTTACGTTTCGATTTTCTGTCCTCGAGTAATCGCACGTACTATTTTAAGTTAAAGCTTATAACACGCAATCGCGAAAACATTTCAATGAATTTGGACGAATACAAATTTCGTTGTTCTAGAATAAATAAAAGATTGGATGATATTTTTTAGCGGTGTGTGTGAAAAATTTTACAGCTGAATAATTACCACAGACAACGAAAAACCGTTTCATACATTTCTATATATTTTTTTATAATCTTAATATTTTTATGTACGGTACTGGGTTGTTCATTTTGTACGGTATTGGATTATGTATGTGCGGTGATGGAAAGCACTGGGAAATTAGTATTGCATTATTCTACTTTAATGTTCACCTCCTTTCCCGTCTTAGAATGTCTCAGTTTTGGAAGTTGGACGTTTGGGAAGACGACGCAAGGCGTCGTAAAAGGTTTGTGCCTAACCCGCGAGGAACGACCCACCCGGAAGCCACATTAAAAGCTGCATTGGAACACGGTGCACCGCAAGACGCTATTTTACAGGTAGAATTTTTTTGGTTTAAATTTATTTTATTTCTTTCTCTGTATTAACTTGTAAAACTTCGCCATGTTTTTATGTTGTCCCAGGCGAGAGAAGAAGTTTTCCACGCTCAGCTTGTGGCCATGAGCACACAAAGCGGTCCGGGTAGTCAGTCTTCAGATCTACTCGATGATTCGGAATTGATGACTGATGACAGAGAGCTGGACGCCGACCTCGTTGGTAAATAATAAGAATAGGTTGACCGCGAAACTTCACAACAATGAAATTTAAATAATATTATCGTGTAAAAAGATGTATTAACATGGGTATAAATTGTCTATACTCGTTTATTCGTTTACATTTTCACTACTTGTGTAAATTTTTTTTTTAATTCTATCACATTAAAATTAATTAAGAAAATGTGTGTTGTTGTACAGGTCCGGTAAATATTAGCACAAAAGCGTCTTTGATATCCGCTGGAGTTGTTGCACCTGGTATAGTATCTATAACGTCTGCAGAGTTGTACTTTGAAGTCGACGAAGATGATCCAGAATTCAAAAAACTAGATCCAGAGGTTAGTGTTTATATTTTAATTTTAAACGTTAACTGGTTTTTTCATCTATATATCGTTCACATTCAAAAAACAATAACTCTCGGAGATGTACTTACTTTTTAGATATGCTGAAATAGTGACTTAAGGAATAAAAAATAACATGAAATATAACCACAACTGGCTTAGATATTTTTAAAAAATTTGATAATTTTGATAAATTGGCCTAATTTGGACTGACTGCATTGAAATATGTTCTAATAGTGGACCAACTATACTTGGGAGTTGAATTGAATTATTGGAGAGAACATTTTGGCTTGGGTGTCATGTCTGCACATTGAAATATTTATTTTTTCTAATAGAAAAAACTACTCGTTGGCTGCAAATTTAATGAAGTGTGGATAACCAAGTTGGCTCTTTTAAGTGGTATTTTTAAATTGTTAAATGAGTTTAATTTTAAAATGCTAAGGAAAAATTGAATAATGATATTGGTGTGAAATTATGATTTCAATTACTTGGATTACTATTTTTTATTTTTATTTTTCTGTGGTCACCACTAGTTTAATTTTAAATTTCAGGGTCATAAAAGGTTCATAAAAGGTTAGGAAGCACTAGTCTATAGTCTAGTTTGTCACTTACGAAATAAATAATTATCATCCCTCTGAACTTTTTAAATTTGCCGCTCCTTTAAATTTTCAATAATTTATCGCTTTGGGCAACAGGACTTATAGCCTCTACCTAAATACTCCCTTGTATTTATAAATTTATCAATACATAGTATTTGAAGTATTATAACTTGAATAATATAATATAGAATGTTCAAAACATTATTATAAGATATCTTACAAATTATATTATATTTTTAACTATAAGTATTAACAAAAAATAATGATTTGGTATAACATGTATATATGATTATCAAACAATAATTCAAACCATTTAAACTCATTTTTATAAACATCTTCCGTCGATTTAATATATATGTATTGTATTCTTGCGAAACTTAAATGGCCCTGGGACTCTGTAGAAATACAAATTTATAGTAGCTATACATATGTTTACTATTTTTCCATTTAAATTTATGTCTTAGAAATCGAATAAATCAGTGCCATGTACTCGTATGTCGAATTATTTATTTTCAATTTCAGTGAGTATTGTTACAGTTCAGATAATAATAATGAATAAGCTATATCGAGTCAAGTTTTAAAACTTATTGGACAAATAGGTCACCGAGACCCATCGTTCATTAGGCTTGTCGATATGGGGTACTTAAAGTGACGGACAAGCATTGAAAGCATATTATGATTGTTCATTTTACTCTTTTTTTGAGTCAATCCATATCATCAGTATTACTCATTATCCTTTCAATTATTCAAATCTCGTTATTTCTTAATTGTTTTTGTTAATATTGTTATCAATTTGCTTATTAAAGAATATAGTAGACTTCCGCGCGTTGTATATTTTTCGTTGGCCATTACAAGTTGGACTTGACTTTATAAAATGTTTGTACTCGTAAATACGAGTATTCGATTTTACTCGACTTAAATCATGTACTTGACTTTATTTTACTACTTTATTGAAAAATAAATATTAACTATAAATAGCAGGGATCCAAATACTTCCAATAGAAAATATCAGGAAGGTTTTTTTTTTTATTTTTAATTTGCCTTTGTTCGCACATTAATCAGGAAGGTTAATAGTTTTTAATTAATAACAATAGATTGTTTTTGCTTTGATATTTTATTATCATGCTAAGGAAATTTTGTGTAAATTGATAACCACGATTTTTTATCAAGTAGGTACTCAGCATTTTTTGATTACTTAAATTTTGAACTCATCGTCCAACTCTAATAATATGTGATCAAATAAAATACGAAACTACATGTATGAAGAAACGAATGTGTAAACGAGTTCTAATTATCAATGTTGGTAATAGATAATGCAAAATTTATCTAGATAAAGATGAAAGATAATATGTCCAAATTCATCTAGATAAAGAAAAAATAATTTCATTTTTATCTAGATAAAAAAAAAGATATTTCAAAAAATGTTATTTTTTGGTCAATATTTCAAAGTCTAATAATATCTATGAAAACTCAATTATAATCATTATTATAATTTATTATACATTATTATCAATAGGTACCTAGGTGTTTAATGTTTATTGTAGTAATGTAGGTAGTGTACTATTAAGCAGTATTAATATATAATGTACAATATTTAATGGTAGTTAGTCATTAAAATGTTACACAAAAAAAAAAAAATGAAAATTGCTCTGTACGTATCAGGATGAATACAGAATACATAAAAAATTATTTTAAGTTAATAATATTGTTTTCCATATAATATTAATTTGATGATTTTCATCATTCTATAAGTAGTTACGACTTTACGGGTTCCAAGAGAGAAGTAATGACTATTCAGCGTATGAGTGACATGTTTATATTAAAATCAAATACCTATTATATTTAGAACTTCCGTGAAAAAATAAGAAATTAAGTTTAAAAATACCAAAAATATTTACCCGACATAAAAATTCAAACAAAATGTCATACCAAGAAATAATAATTACTTATTAATAATACACGAATTATGATTATGAATACAAAATCTATATGTATGAAAGAAAGTCAGGTTATTTACAGAAGTTATAAATCAAGAACGGCTGGACCGATTTTGTTGATCTCTGATTTGTTGGATTCGTCTCCGTACAAGAATAAAAATAACTCTAATCTTGGCAAGAATACAGACAATTATCTAGATAAATAAAAATTTTATCTTAGATAAGTAATTAGATAACTTAGCGTTATTTATCTAGATAAGATAAAAGATAAAATCTATCTAGATAACTTATCTAGATAAGTCTCAACACTGCTTATTATGTGGTAGATATTTAGGTCTTTGATAATGTGTCTATATAAACATATTATTTATATGAAAATTAAAAATAAAAACAAGCACGTGGTGTATATAATTAGTTTATGTGGGCCAGTATCGTTTAATGTACATATTTTAATATGCTAGTGCTTTATTATTGTACATAAATTATATATTTACTTCATTAATGTTCATAAATCGTTATAAAAATAAAATGGTTTAAGCACATATTCTTACGTCATATCGTTACTTAAATTGTTATATTCTATTATATACATATTACATATTATATTCATATATTATATGAATGCATGTGATGTGTGGGGTGATTTATAAATCTGAATCGACTACTGTTGAACATTTTTGTCACGACAAAACCCATCGCTCACGTTCGCGCGCGAGTTTATTTCATAAAAATATATATATTATAATATTATGTGGATCGCGGCATGGTACCCATATATATATATATATATATAATAACAGTGTGTGCATAAGCAACCGTATTTTAATGTAATGGTAAACGTTAATAATTTACTGACATCAAATATTGATAGGTTATTTCATATCCGATAGTCATAACTCATCGTCATCTTCGTCATCGTCGTTCCGGCCGGTAGATCCTCCGAGACGAGATTGCACTGCACGTATCCCACATGCATATTATTGTACATAGTATAGATGTGTATAATACGCGCGTCTGATGATGAATAGTGAAATTATTGTAATTCAATATGCGCGTGCGTGTGATGAGGCATCCGATTGAGTGGAGGCCTAAGTCATCGTTATTACTCGAATATATGACTTGAGGCCACCGCTGCCGTGTATCTGTCAAACACTACTGTTCGGACATACACATACTTCAGAAGAAATATTCCAATGGAATCAATTACCCAAGACAACCGGTATACGGTTTATGCGTGTCGTACCCGTGAGGTCCATCGGACTCGGAAGATTTCGCGTGTACGTATATATTTAGTTAATCGATCTACCTCCCTCATATACATATGTACACATGAGCGTATATTATGCGCAATGCAATGAAGTCGAATACCAACGGATAGTAGACAAAAAACATTAAACAAATTAAACGGTTTTAGGCTTACATAGTTTTCTTGTTGTGATTGGACGATTGGACGACACAGCGGCTTGCCGCGTAAATGTTAAGTGCATAATATATAAATTAAATTTTGAGAATAGTAAAGAGTCACCGTTGGTAGTGTTTTTTAAGATTTTAAGATGAACAGTTTCTGTATAGTTGTGTACATAATTACTTGTTCGTAATGCGAGATAAAGGATTGTTTTTGAAACTAATATTTACAAAAAATACTCGGTATGGTCGGTTTTTTTTATAAATTGATTATATATGATGAATCATTATATCAGTACTTGCTGATTTACCCAACTTCGCTCTGATTAATTTTTAATAATTGTTGTTATTATTTTAAAGTATAAAAATGTATAATTCTTATTTAACTGAATAATAATCGTTAAAAGTACTGAATCGATGCCTAATATTTTTGGTTAATCTATGTTTTACTAACACAGATAAATTCGATCGTTTTCCTACGTCGTGTATGCAACGTATACGAGTAGATGTCCATGGGACAAACATGGATTTTCCAAGTCCAAGCCGCAAATGGACATGTTTTACCTTTAGACTTATTTATGATTATTCCGAAAGTTAAATGAATAGAAAATTTAAATCTTTTGAATTTTGTAAGATATAATGAGCTAACTACGTGGATACAAGAAGATTTATCTTTTAAACTTTCCAGTCAAAACGTTTGCTTTAAGAACATATATTGTGATATTTTTGATGACTAATGTAAAATTGGTTCCATGTAAAATAGCATGGAACATTACCAAATATATATATATATATATATATATATATATGTATGTATGGTTAGGTTATATATATATATATGGTTATGTATTATTATTATAATGTTTGTTTATTTTTGGTGGCTTATTATCTTGTTTATTATTTAAATTCAATTTTTCATATTTATGGTATATTTAATAACTACAATACTACTACAAATAAAATATATATATATTTTGTAGTTGGTTGACAGGCATAATAAAAATACATTATCACGCATGTTTACAATTCCGTACTTAATGAAGTTTCACGATTAACTTCAAGTGTACAATAATTTGTCTCTGAATTAAAATAGTCCCGGGCACCCATTTAGTTTATACCCATCTTGTTTATAGTAATTTATTTGATATTTGTAATACGATTAAAGCCTACTATTTGTTTTACTGGACATTTACTGCTATTTGTGAAGACCTACGCTGCACCACCGATGTATAGTTAATAAGATGAAATCCATTATATTATACGCACCCAAATCAACCATATGATGAATGGTCGTCAGCGTCGAATTAAAATAAATGTAAATAACAAAATATACAATAATAATATAATATTTGTATACTAACAAATGATTTGGGAGTCTTTGGATGTGTATTTAATAATATAATAGTATTTGTGTAAAGTGCTAGAAATTTGCTGCGTTATTGAATTTGTCTAGTGTCGTCGTTACGTAAGGTACTGCATACACATGTAGCTTTACCTGAAAAATGTGCAGTTTCAACTCCCCAGATAGAACATCTTGTTAAATTGCAGATAATTTACATATTATAGTGTACACTGTGATAAAAAAAAAAAAGTACATTTATGTATATTATATGATGTTAAATTGATATGGTCTTATATATTTATATTAATTAATGCAATAATATTTACGATGAGCTATATCCTGTAGTGTTTATAATTTTTTTTTTTCGTGTTCCTTTTTAAATGTAATTTAAACTGTATGACAAAGGAGAAATAGCGCGAAGAAGTAATGGGGTGGAGAATATAAAATAAAATAAATATTCGTGGCCACACGCTGTTGGAGTATGTATATAACTAAATGGCGCCTCTCGACGGGATACATGGCGTTTAGTGCTTTGAGAGGCATAGGATTTATTTCCAACAACCTGTTCTCAATTCGGCGACGCTTCTTGATCATTGCCTGTACAAAATATACTTGTGTACATGTGATATCATAAGTTAATTTTTATTTTGTATTGAAAATTAATAATATTTTTCTCCAGGTTTCCAACGATGAATTATGTCTTCTAGTTGCCTGGTATTTTTAATTTTTTTTCTAGATTATCTGATGTTAATTTAATTTTAAAAAATTTAAATTTTACTGCAGTTTTTTTTAACTGTTTGTAAAACACTTTTTCTTTGCCCTTTGAAATACCGGCACAATTTTTCTTTGCGATTTGCATTTTTTTTTTTTTTTTATAACAATCGTGCGTTAAAAAAATTGTACTTGATAACTATAAAAATCCAGTACATGATAAATAATAAATTATAAATTATAGTGGATACTTGCATTTTTTTTTAGCGTATACTTATTACTAAAAATTACTTTTTGAAAAAAGGTATTTATGTCTATCAACATATTTTAGAAGTCTTTATTATTGAACGAAAAAATAATGCTCTTAAATAAATTAACTGTGATAACTTAGATAATTCATGTTTAATATTTTGTTGTACATTTTTAAAATCGATATAGATAAACCGATTTTTGTCTTTTATTTGTTTTGCCTTTTAATCCAGTATTTTATTATAATTGCTGTTATAAGCTTAAAGGGCACGACATTCTAAGCTCATGTTTCCGTCAAAGACGATTATACTTAAGTTTCTTGAATCTGTTATTAATTTTTTAAGTGCATCTTTGAAAACTACATACTTAAAAGTAGATTATGTGTTAAATTTCCCGTCAATATGACTACGTGGCTATCTTATAAAATATAGCTTATCGATTTATAAAAATTTAAAATAATCATTAAAAATGATATTTAAATTAAATTTAGGTATTATATAATTCAAGTAAATTATAATTTTTTTTAATTACCTTTACAGCAATATCGTTTTTAAATATTATACTCGTATTATATAGTGCATAGCGTATAGTGTATAGCTTTATGTAAGTATTTAAAACAAAATATTCAATACATTTCTATAAGAAGTTGAAATTCTAAATGATTGATACACGTCGTACATTTATTAATAATAATCCATATTACCCAACTGTGGTGGAGAATACTGTGATTTCCATCACCTACTCATAAATTGTCAATCTCTATCTATCCAAAGATCTCAGCTAAAGATTTTCTTTTTCATCTCTGGTATTCATTTTTTCCCTTATTGATGCTCTTTCAACCGACAATACTAATATAATCAATCATACGCTAAATTTTATTCTGCAATCAGGTCTCCGAATTTAAGAGTGTGAGCTTTACCAACCTTAATTTATTTCAGATTCATGTTCATAATTGTCGAGATATCATAATGTAACGTTAAAATCTCACTAAAAAAAAAAAAAAAAATAATAATCAATATCAAATCTATAGATTTTCACTTTCAACTAAAAATAAAATAATTTCTTACATTTGTATTATTGTTAATAAATACGAGTGTTAGATGCATTGTTCTTGCTTTTGAACAATTTAATTTTTTCCTTTTTTTTTTTTATCATTTTAACAAAATCCGGAGTGTAAATATAATTTTAGAATTTAAATAATGCTTTTTTGTATCAAATAAGTTTCATTATTCATGTATTACAATATATTGCTATTTTTGCGTTTTATTTTCATAATGATCCGCAACGATTCAATATAAAATGGAACTATATGACTATTCAATGTGGTTCGCGGACGTTTTGCCCTTGTCGTTTCGTCCCCGTCAAAAAAAACAAGTCCACGGACGTTTCGTCCCCGTCTATTATTAAGATAGGACATTTGGTCTCCGGGAATTATATAATTATATAGATTTATTTATACCTATCCATAGAACTTTGGCCCCTGGAATTTTAAATTACTAAATATTAAGTAAACATAAATTATAAATATTACATTATGATTATTTATTCCTGTCACATTTGTACAAATATTATAACTTTTATTAAATTAACATCACTATTACTTTTAGGAGTAGGATTATTAGTAGGAAATATGCATGCACATATGTATTTAAAATAACCGAACATACGCAGGAATAATTAGGTATTTTCTTAGCTGCCAAATCCAGTTAATAATGTATTATCTTAATCTGTTATGACTTAAAACAAATTTAAATCTTAGACTATTCTGTAGTCATTATTATGCAATATGCAAATACAACAAGTCCCAAACTCTAGTAACAACCTAACCTAACCATGGGCCAAACGTCCTATGGGTAGGTATAAATAAATTTATATAATTCCCAGGGACCAAATGTCCTATCTTAATAATAGACGGGGACGAAACATCCGTGGACTGGTTTTTTTGACGGGGACGAAATGGCGGGATGAAATGTCCGCGATTCATGTAATATATATTATCACTTCAAATGACAGATTGTCTTTCGTAAAACATCTTATACAATCTCAAAAATAATAATAATAAATAGTAATCATAAAAAAATCGTTCGGTTCCATGTTTACACTAAGGATGTTTGTAGTCGCAACAATGTTTGATTTATGAGTTACCGGACTGCACGCTGTGCAGGGGCATTTTAACTAAATTTTCGGCTATTATTTATTTTGATCCAATAAGAAATGGGGGACAGGTGAGATGCGTCTGACAGTTGCGCATTATTTTTTCACATCGTAGAACATTTTATTAATTATACTTTATCACAACACAAATAAATTATACGAGCAAAAATACTAAAAAGATACATGTGTGTATGTACTCGTTGACAAGTTTCATACCCAAAAGTATGTAAAACTGATTAGATTATTAACAGGTAAATATTTGTAATAAAGTATGGTCGAAAACGAAAACAATTTAATTTTATAACTTACTGAATAAAATTATCTATACACAATAGAAACGTGATCCATACGATATTTATTGTACGAGTATGTATCGATGAATCGCCTTAGAGATTAATTTTAGTTAAAATGCTTACAACGAATCGAGAATAATGATGGGGAAAAAATTATTTCTTTATTTATTTAATGTCACCACCTATACCGTATGAAATATTGTTTAAAATCGGCAAGTATACATCATACACGTTAATTTATAGGTGGTAGTTCGTATGACGATTTAATTGTAAATATTATTATGCGATGAGAATATAATTTCAATATACGTATGTTTATATGTCTGTAGGATAAATAATCACGGGCGCTGACAATTAAAAACGAAAACTAATAATGATGAGAGGAAGAAAAAGATGGGTTAATAGATAAAGAGTGAGCGAGAGAGAGAAAAAAAGAGAAATAAAATAGCATTGAAATTCATAAATAGTCGGGATCCTATAGCGTCTGAGTCGTGTAAATCAATGCGGCGAACGAATAAATTTAAATGAATATTCCGAGCATGTTCACGTATAAAACGTATAACAGCTACAGAGACGGTTGTATACGCGCGGTCTGGTCGCTGCCGGATCGGATGATGAATGGTCCTGTGTGGCGTCATTAGTTGAGAGAGCCCCGTGTCCAGAGCCCAGGGGCTAGACGTTCAGAAACCATTTATTATTATTACTGTTATTTTTATTATAATAATAATCAACATTGCGCGTACAGTCTTGTGCCATTAAATTATTAACCGGTCAAATAAAAACAAACAAGGCGAGGGCGTAAAACTATCCATTCAGCGGCCCACTATATGTATGGGCCGTTATCGGTGCGATCGTAAAACATATACACACACACACACACACACGTATACATATGTAACATATATTATATGTAAACGTGTGTGTGTGTTTGTTGTGTGTGTATTTATGCACGTGCGTTTATATTGTTCTTTAGTCCTCCATGCTTTATGCCTATAAACAGTTTGCGAGCTATTTTAATAATTATTTAGCCGTTGTCCGTTCAGAAACAATTTACAACCCATCGATATGACGTGTGGTATATACCCGTTCGGTGGTTACGTGGTTCAACACGATACGTTAGATTTCACATATCTTCCCCCTTCACCGAATATCGCGAGATTAAGTCATTTTTGATTTCACGTCAAATAAAAAAAAAAAAAAAAAAAACGGATATCTCTTCAATAAAATTCGCTTGTTCTTGAATAATTGTAATTTGATCGTTCGACTCAATCGGCAACTGAAAGTATGAGTATACAACATAATTATTTTATCTTTGTAGGCATCAATTCGAATTAATTACGAGCTTCCGATTAAATCTTGTAAATTTATTGTTTAATTATGAGTTTTATATTTTTTGCCAGATATGAAAGTTTACATCAATACGTGGGAATGAAATATATTATTTATCCTAAGCGCGTATATTTATTTGTAAATTTTCATACGTTTTTATACTACTCATCGGTATTTTTCGACTACTATAGACAGTATATTTATGTCGTATTGTATCAGTATAGTTGATCTATCTTTTCTTGTCGCAATTTAACTACGTAACTCATTAGGTTTATTTTACGGTCGATATTCATTTTGGTTGTTAATTAGGAAAATACTCGTTAAGACTTAAAAATTCCATAGACCTCGTGAATTAGAAACATAATTTCGACGTTAATGGTGTCCATCTTTTCCTATATTAGACCGTTGTATTTTATGCATACAAATATAATCGCCTTAAGTGTGGTCTGTATAATTAGTTATACAATATGTATGTGTACATGCCACGCGAAACTGCAATGGGGTTTAATATTTGCAAAATGTGTACACCTGTGTGGCGTCTTCTCATAATATTTAATGGTTTTTACGGTTTGTTCTTCGCTTAAGTATAATTATGAATTACTTTCCTTGACAATTTAGTTTGGTAATATGAATTTGTTATCATACTTTGTATATGCATCGGTTTTATCGACTAACGACGCGCTGTTTATCATTTTAAGTAGACCGCAAATAAAAATGATTTATTTAACATTAATCCGTGGTTATACTCGATCGGACCACCAATATGGAGTCCAGCTATATATTATAATTGCGTTTAGATTATTGGCCGGAAACGCAGTGAAAACCCTCAATTATACTTTACTGAGAAGATTGGTAGTATATAGGTATATATATATTTATACAAAAATAAAAAAAAACAAACAAAAGTATATAAATTAAAATAAACAAACAATGTCCGCTTCATCTTTAATTTAATACCTTACTTAATGGTCGAATATTTCTGGGCGATCTTGTGTCTCAGAATGTCCTTTGGCTCTACAGGAGTTCGTCGATGACCCGACACGATAATAGTACGTACATCTCCAACCTTGTGCCGTATGACTGCTGTGGTCCGTTCGTTTGTGAAATTAAACATACAATCGGACGATCCCAAAGATTATCCAGGACCGTATAACGCTGGGCGTATATGTTAATATTTCAAATTAATTACGGCATATATGGTCAAAATCTTAGCGCTGCGGGTAGTTTTATTAGAAATAAAAAAATGTATACACGTATCAATGCTTGTTTTTATACGTAGGTACATGTGTACACGAAATAAACATAATAATATATACACTCATGTAGATATGTTCTAAACTTGGTCCGTCAACACAAGCGACCAGCGATCCATTATTATATGCATATTTTATTTACTTCGCCCACCTATAGAGATCTGAAACTATACCTGCGGGCCCGGACGACTGTGCGTATGTGTTTGTTATTCGAGGAAACGATATCATCCCGTTTCAACAGCTGATACGATTTCATTTATTTAAATTGTTATATATGATATAGATATATGCGCTGCTAAGCGATTATTGAAATATGAAAGTTAGTGGCGCGAGAAATGGTAAAATAAATTGTAATTGAGTGTTGCTGAATGTATGATACTGTTTCAAACGTGAATAGCAAGTGTTAATATGTAAACATTGCTATATAATATTTACTATTTCAACTTTTGAACCTTAAATGTTGATGCACTTTATACTATATTCTTTAAATTGAGTATATTTTATAAAGTTGATTATATAATATTATTCGATTAAATTTATATGAGACAATAGCTAAAAAAAAAAAAAAAAATGTTAAAGGTACATTAATTGCAGATTAATGATATCATGATATGAATTTTGTTATTTTCTTATAAGCAAGAAACGTTTTATATTTTTATTTATCTTCTTTAATTTGAATTCTATACAAATCTATCTTATACTTCCATAGACACATTATTTATATAACATAGCAACAGCACACGATGGCATCCAAAATGCTTGTATTTCTTGAATAAATTTATTCTTATTACACCTTTTGTATATAAAATTACATTTCTTATGCATTTATATATATATTGATAATTTAACTGGTCAAACAAGATTTTATAATTATAATGTATATACGTTTTGAA
This sequence comes from Sipha flava, assembly GCF_003268045.1. Classification (NCBI taxonomy): domain Eukaryota; kingdom Metazoa; phylum Arthropoda; class Insecta; order Hemiptera; family Aphididae; genus Sipha; species Sipha flava. The sequence goes on along the minus strand of NW_020272964.1, from coordinate 863,867 downwards.
TTAAAATTAAATTGGAAACATCGAGGTACTTTTGTAGGGGTGACGATTTCGATCTTTCAGACTATTAATAATAAATTAGTTTAAAAAATCGCTTTAATCACCTGTATTATGGTTGGGGATTGATTTTAATCCTGTGTATATAGCATTTACTGGGATTATCATACTATACTGCCACGGTAAAATTATAACATTTAATTTTATGATTAATTTATTAATTAATTTATATTTATTTGTTATGTAATACTAATTGTAATGTTTCGGTTTAGGGTCAGAAATGTGTTTAATCCTATTATTTATTTTTAAATTTGTAGGTTGTGATAATTTTTTCATTTTAAATTCACATTTTCACGGTAAATGATAAATTGAAAAAAAATAAAAATACGCAAAATATTATTGGAAAATTGTTTATATTTTATTAGAAAAGCTTACAAATAACTACAAAGAAATTTATAAAAAAAAAAAAAATAAAAAAAACTATTATACTATTCATCGAGAATTTTAAATAATAATAACATAATAATTTGTTGTAAAATCCTATTTCCAGATTATGTACTAAATTTCAAAATACATAGCTTAATACACAAGTCATAGGTACTCGTGAGTATCTGCACTTGCATCGTCTCTATGTGTTTTCCCAGGAAATCAATGGCGTATTTTAAATTTTTTTTGTGAAAGGGGATCACATTTTTTTAAATAATAAGCGATTTTATAATATTGTAAAAACACATATAGAAAATTAATTAATAATTATATTTTCTATTATTATTATAAATACAAACTAAGAATTATATATAATAAAAAAAGATAATCGTATTTTTTTATTTGCTTTTCATCGATAATTTTTTCAGTTGTTATTAAATAGTTTTTATTTGTTGATAACATTGCTAAACTGTAACCTTGTTTTTCTTCTAGGTGTATCGAGAAAATACACTAATGTGGGAAGTTATTAATATTTTTAAATTTTTCCCATGTTATTTTATTACATTACATCATATCTATTGAAGTATTGTTCAAACTCAATACCGTTTAAATACGTACAAGCTTTAAAAAAAATTAGTAGGATTTTAGTCATATCTATCGTCAAAATACAAAATACACATAAACCTAGCGATTGCTTGATGGCTTTTTTGCCCTTTTTAATTATAAATTTACAATTAAGGTTCTTTTTAATTGTGTAATTAAAGTTGGTCTGAAATAATAAATTTACCGGAACTTGCGTGTTAGATGTAACAAAAAAAAAAAAAAAAAAAAAACCATAATATATTCTTATATATTCATATGGATTTATGTATGGGCGTATTTTATTTGGTATAGAAGATAATAGGATTTATGAGTTTTGACATTCTCCTGTTAACCGGGCCAACTTGAGAACCGGTGTTAGACCGGTATGCTTGACGGCGGTAATTGAAAAGTTATTACTATCAAGAAATTTCGGGTGACGCGTGTGTTCTGTGCGAAATCAATAATTTGTCGAACAAAATATTTCGTTTTTTTTCCCTGGTTAAACACTTATATGCTAGGCAGCAGACTGGTGTACATCGTAGTGATTTAAATTGCATACATTGTACAATGTTTTATTAAAATTATCGATGATATAAAATTAAGTATTCGTATCCTTTGCCATTTAAACCATCGTTGGACTTCCAAACATGATAATGGTCCGTTAAAGAATAATTGTTTGTTTAAGTAGATGTGAACGTGATTATAGTGGTCGAGTGCTATAAATCAACATTACGTCGTATGTGTGTGTGTCTATGTGTCTGTGTTTGTATGGTTTGTGTGTGCTCGCGCGCGCGCCATATGCCTTCGGGTCACGGAACCTGGGTTGCACTAGAACACTGTAATTAACGAATTATTTCAATAACGATTCGATGACCACCCATACATGATTTGATAATTAAAACACGTTTGAAGAACAATACGCCGTGTTCATTATTTATAAATAGTTAAGTATATGTACATTATACTGTTATTATACCTGTTTATTACCGATTAATCAGTGGGAAAGCGTTTACATTTTAAATTATTGTTTATCGTATCATGCATAGTTTTATACGGAGTTATTGCAATTAAATTCGAACATAATCTCTATATGCATAATGTTATAATATTAATAATTTTACAGGGCATATTTTTTTGTCTCGCATCAATAGTGTATATTATAGACTCAATAATATACTGTATTATGACTATACGTATTTTGGATTACATTTGATTGTTTCGAATTTGCATTGCGTAACTAAACAAAATATCAGAATATTATTTCATAGTTCATATCATTGAAATTTGTTTTTAGTCATAATTTTTATAGTAAAATAGTTAAATGATTTTAGAAAATGTATGTGATATCCTTATCGTTGTAACGTAATGTAGTTATAATTCAATTAGATACAAACAAAAAAATATGATTAATAATATATTTTCAATCTTAGTTTTATGTTTTGATACATATCCGAAAAAATGTTTGTATACTATTTTCTATACGTATTTTAATTATTATTATTTCTTATTTATACCGTGGTGCCCTGAAATCTAATTGTATTATTTTTCATATAATTATTCGCCGTGAGATTAATTTTTTTTTGTTTCATATTTTATGAAATATAGTTACAAGCAACGGTATTAATTCCATCAAATCAATATTTATATGAACCTAGCATATGAAAATAAAACAATAGCAGTTAAATAAAATATCCATAGTTTGTGTTATGTAATAGATTTTTATTATATTTTATATATTTAAATATTAAAGATGAACAAAAAATAATTACCGAGGGTACACTGCAAAATCTAAATATTAGTCCCTTGCGACTTACATTAACAACGAGTTTTACTTGTATATAATGTTCTCACTAAGAAAATAAAATAATAAAAGTAAAAAAAAAACATATTTTTTTTATATCGTTTGGTCGGAAATTCCACCATACCTAGAACATATTTCGTTCGTATACTTAAGACGTCAATGGACTGAGGAAAGTGTCTCTGTGTAATATTCATCAATATATCAAACGTGGGCCAGTGGCGGGGGGTCCAGACCTCTGCGGGGAGTCGACATTAAGACAAAAAAAAAAGAAAAATATCCAAACAAACACGAAACAGTGGGGAAAAGAAGCATACTCTTTTCATGACGGTCGCGTCTTATGGAATACACGTACAGACGATATTTCCCTTCTTAGTCGCCTTGTGTTCGCTGAACCGGTCTACGAGTCTCTTCTGGTGCCATCGCAAGAGGAGTGAATGAAAATAATTGGCTCGGTGGTGGATGAATATAAAAAAAGAAAAAAAAACAAACTACACATAAAGTCGGCAAACACGTCGTTGAAGGATTAATAAAAAATGTATAAAAAGTAGCCTTCAAGCCATTCATATGTGCTCTTTAATGCCATTCAGTCATCCATATATATATATATATATACACATGATGTATTATATTGCGTTACATATATGTATTTATAGTATATCTATTTAAAAATACATTTTATGTGGTTGTATTTAATGAGTAATTAAAAATCAATAAAACAAACCTAATCAAACTATAAGACAATAATTATATAAACATAAATGTAAAAACAAATAGTTTTATATTAATTCGACCATAATAAAAACGGTAATAATAATTTAATTAATCGTAAAAGTAATCGATATTCGGTCTTTTACTATTATTAAAAACTTGTATTTGATGTGAGTAAATAAATTTAAAATAATAGTGTTTGTTGTCAAAATAACTTGACCGATTCATTTACTTTTGCAGCTCGAAAAAAAAATATGGCTATTCTCACTAAATAATATTACTATCGTAATTATTCTTTAACTCAGCTATGCATGTTTGTTTCAGCATCACACACATGCGTGCGTTTTTATTATAGCTATATGCCACAGGCACAACGGTATAGTATTTCAATTTGTTCGTCCTTTCAAATTATTACAGTGTGTAGATTTCTGCTCACACATCGCACTCATATTCCTCGAGCCCTTGTTGTCGGACACGTATACGTGAACACACGGGTTGAGTATGCATGTGTGTGTTTTGTTCAGAGTAATTAAAAAAAATTGCTATCGCACGATGAGACGGACGGGCAATTACATGATCTGACAGCTGAGCCTGCAAGTTTCATGCATATAACCTGTCAACATGTTATTTTTTCTACTCATATAAAAAAGACAAAGAAGAAATGAGAGAGAAGCCACAGTACAGTGGTATTCCAAATAAGATAAACATCGTATATGTGTATAATGTATGTATGCATATACATATGAACCCGGTTTTCAGAAACTTGTTTGTTTTGACCATCTGTTTTGAAGAATAGGAAACTTTTATTTCTCTAAAGAAGCATTTTGCATAAGTCCATTAGATTTTCAAATAATATTCATACATATCATTATAATATACGTTTATCTGTGTACCCAGGATCCACGGCAAAATGGATTATTTGTTATTATAGTAATCATAAGCTATGGTCCAGTCTATAACGGGCTTCTAATAATACCTGTTCATTTATTTTTTCTTAAACGTTAACAATTATGTAGTACTTTTTTTATGACGCTAACCTTAAGCATGTATAGTTTCACCTTTGTTTCGCCCTTTATTATTTAACATTTGTACACTGCCCCTTGCGTGTTTAAAATGATATATTGGCTGAACGACTGAATATAAAAACTGATTTAATAACTAGATTAATTGCAGGCCTTTCAGCAACCCTAATTTTCGATTAGAAGTAGTAAAATGTGTACAAACTTCTAATGCTAGGATAATAAATCATAAGAATAATTGCCTTAGTTTACATACGACGTTATTAATATAGCTTCTAATAAAGCAATAAATAGTCGATTCGTTATTATTAAATTGAGGAAAAAATGGTGAAATAATTTTTTGAGACATTGTTTGTTTGAAATATATATGACAAAATTTAAAACACGATAATTGTTATTAATTACGAGTATTATTCGTAACACTGTCTAAAGCTATATTTATAACATTTGTTGACGTGTAATATTGTTACGGATTTATTTGCCAAGTTGCATTTTTAAAAAATAATCTTTTATTTTAGTTTATTTTTTAAAAATGCAACTTGGCAAATAAATCCGTAACAATATTACACATCAACAAATGTTATAATGTTATCCGTAATAAATCTTTTATTTTAGTTTTATGTTTTCAGCTTTATTTTAGAACTTAATTATTTGTTCTGTAATCCATCTTCCCCAACTTCTCAATAATTTTTCTTTCTTGATTATTTTAAATTTTGCATTTTTATTTTATTTAAAGTAAAAAGAAATTTTTTCAAACACGATACTTATGAATGCTTTGTTAACTATACAAAACTCTGTGTGTGTGTTAAAATTAAAGGCGATTAATCGAAACCGGGTCATTAATTTTGGCGTGTATAGCGTGTGGCCGTCAAGACCTGTCGACTGTTGACGGGTCCGTCCCACTTTGATAAACAAACTGCATTTTAATAACTATTATTAAGTTAACCTACAAAACCCAAACATTTGCATACATCATTAGCGCATTGACTTTTTTTTTTTTTTTTTTTTTTTTTTAATACGGTTTATTTTTCGTTCTACTCATTCTGCAATACACCAATCAGTATAATATAACACTAATACATTTTAATCATACTGTCAGAAATAAAATAAATAATTTACTTTGGCGTTAACTATTCAATTTCACTCGGTGGATACCGCGTGCTTTCATTTTTAAGTGTAAGCTCGTAGAGATTAGTTATTCGAATTGCATTGTTTTGATCGATTTTATATATTATTATAACGCGGTAAATTAATATGATATTTTGTTATATATATATATATTTCAATTTGTGCATTAATTTTATTTTGTACGCAATAGATTTGCTTCTAAATTGTATTTAACAATATAACCTTTTCATGTAATCGATACAAGTATAATACTACAATATTTTATATTTTATATTTAATTACGATGTATACCTTATTATATTTACGTCAGTATAATTTTAATCCACGTTCTGAAATACTTATAAGCCTTTTTTTCCGCGAAGACTTTTAAAAATATAAATATTTTTCGCTATCGCACAGCTTTTTTTATTGAATTTAAATCATGTTGTTAGAGGTGGTATAATGTGCGTAACTCATGAGACTTAAATTACCATAAGTATTTTTCATTATTAGTTACTACGTGTTTATAGGAAATATTATATTTTCAAGAACTACAGTGAATATTATTGCTAATATTATATAAACACGCTATTGTCGTCTTTGTATTAAAACGTCTATATTTATTATTCATAAACATATTATTTTAACAATATACGTCGATAAAAAAATATTTATACTATTTATACAACCCATAGGTATATAGATGAAGTGAAGTTGGACTCAACAATAATAATAATAGTAATAATAATATTTAAATGATTATAGATGTAATATTTAGCTGAGTTCTTGGCTTGTGTTTACGACGACACACCATATAATAATAAAATAATATAATAATAATAAAATAATAATAATAATGAAAAAATAAAAGCAAAAACTTTTTGCACGCCGTGTGTAACTTATATATAAATCAAAAACGACGTTGCGAATCGTATCGGTTTATGTATCTCTCTTCCTCTCGTTCGTCATCCCCGCACACAGTCTCGTTCTGTTGGATTTTATCGTCTATTAAATTCGTTTTAACAACCGAATTTCATTAGGTAAAATATTATCATCATATACCGGTACACAGTCAAAGATTATAATCTCTCAGCAACACAACACCATATTGTGTGGATATATATATAATGCATTATAACGGCGATCTGCATCCTTCACCAGTCTACGAAAAACAGATAAAACAACAAAATCTTGATACCCTCACACATACCTGCTCACACATCCTTGCACTATACATAAATATACTTGCCATTCTCACGTAAAGCGTCTCCGTTGTTCTGTTGTAGGCAGGTACACAATGTACGTAGGTACATAATTCAATTTAATTTTCATTTACAGTTTCTTATTTGGACTGAAAAAATACTAATTTCGAAACCTGTGTTGGTGGTTTAAATTTTTTTTTTTTTATTTCTGTGCATGTTTCATGTTTTGATTATGTGTTAATGTCCCAATCAAAATTATAGTGAGCTATCATAATAGTTTGTTAGAACGTTTTGATCGCTTGATAAAAAATGAATTGATGTTGGTATATGGATCACTTGATAACATGATTAAAATAAAAATACTCCAAAATATGAACAGTATATTATTTTATATAATTTGTTATTTTTGGAGCCGCTAAAAACCGAATAACAATAAATTAAATTAAGAAACCCTTAAGTATGTCGGGACTTGTGATAAAAAACAGAATCCAAGCACAAAAAAAAAAAGTTATACGCATGTGTATTGGGTGTAAAATTTACGTCTTCTAGTGGTTATGCGCGGACATGTATGACTGGTATATGTTCGTTCAGTATTACCTTTTTTATCTAGACCCGACATCTCTTAAAAATATTTCACTGTTTTGGTTGACATTTCGCCTTTGTCCGGCGCCCCAAAATTACATTACACACGTGTGTATCTCTCCCTATATCAGTTTACCTTTATTTTTTCAACCTGATTGTTAATTATTATTATTGTTTATGAATATTTCTACGTTGTCTCGTAAAATCATATTTATTTCTTAAAACCGTACCCACAACAGCGCCATCGCTCTGTTATGCAATAAACTTTTCTTCAAATTGTAATAACCATTATATTTTTATTTTACTACATATATTATTGGGGTATGACGTTTATAATGAATGGTTAATTTTAGAATCCTTAAAAATACTATAGGTCAAGTGTTAAAAATTTATAAATTCTTTACATAACATAAAACACACCTATATTTTTATAATGTATAGAAACATTTACTATTGCTCATACAATTAGTTACTAAATTATTTTACCATTTATATTATTCCATATCATTGATATCAAACAACTTAATGGTTTTAGTCGAAAACAAAATTAATATAAAATAATAAAAATATATTGTTTGTATTACAAATACATGTATATAAATATATACAATTAATCATTGAACACTCATGTATTTTCTAATGATTAGCAGATAACTAATTGTTTATTATTTTGTAATGTTGTAATTTACTCAAAGAAAAAACTCGTTTTCGATAAAAAAAATTACCAGCATATTATACGTACGTCCTGTTCACACTATCCGTAATGTGTTTTATTGAAGGTCTTCTTATATGTGTTGTTCTACGGTCAGTTATATACAGGTGCATCAAAAATGGACTCTTTATGTTTTATCGCATTTTTTTCAATCTGAATTCTTCGAATAATAATTAAAAAAAAAATTAAAAAATTAAGGCTGGTAATTTATGAATCGTCCTCCCATAAATATCGAGTGATCTTATTGGAGTTCCGTTGAAAAATTTTCATGTTACCAGACGCATCCAAATTAATATTGTTTAACCGCGAGAAACCACTGTAATGATGGTTTTGGCATCTGTCCACTTGTTTTGGTTTGATAATTTTATTTATTGCGTTTAAATTTTTGTTAAAGTAAATAAAATAAAAAAATAAATAAAATTATTACGCATAAAACTTAGTAAATTATTTGCTGAATATACTGGGTGTGTGTGGATTTTCGGAACGTTTTGTCTTCTTGAATATATTTATCTTTGTCGTTTTATAAAAAAAAATAAAAAAAAAATAAAAAAAACTTACTATTGGTTACATAATACCCGCGGTTATTGAACGTGTTCATTGAAATATTGTTAATTTATTCAATCGCAAGGTGATAAATGTTTATTTGATACACGACTTTTATTATTGATTTTATCGATATTTTATGTCTTTAATTACCTACCTCAAGTATTTTATGAATACGAATTATTTACGACTTTATACGTGCTTACGTGTGTTATGGACATACATAAATGTATACAGCCGGGGAGAATTTTCGCGCTGCGATTATTATTGTTCGACGATTAAAAAACGAGATATTAAAACGAAAAAAATAATGATAAAAAATAAAGTAGAGACTTGTCGACGGCTAAAAGATCTCTGCACGAAATGCTTATACATATCGACATGGATATGTCTCGTTAAAATTTTGCCCGAAACGACATACTTGTCAAATCGTTTTTAGAAGGAAACCGTATTCATTTTACTCGTCCGCGAATACCAATGTACTAATAATGTATCCGTGTGCACTAGCGTGAATAATCTTTCAGGGCCGTGAAGTTAGCATTACCATGTTAGCAGAACTTTTTACTTCTCAAAAATGTTGAAATAGACTTGTTGGACATTGTTGGATACTTGTAGGAATTTGTCGGGCCTCAATTTTTAACAGCCTAAAGATAAATTTTGTATTGCCAACTTGACACCTAGCATTCAATTTTTAATTAAACTCTTTAAAAACTTCCCAACAATGTTTAAACAGACTTGTTAGACATTGTTGGACATTTGTTCGAATTTGTTGGACCACACATTATTTTTATTTTAAAAAAAAGTTTTACATTTTTTAGCCAGTCTGGGACAGCCCAATATACGTCAAAATATTGTAGTTGGTGTATATTATTATTATTATTAAAAACATTGTATTACTTACTGGTAAATTTACTACTGCACATAAATTATTCGAGAACAAAATCGAGAAATGAGCTCTTTAAAGTATAAACCAAGTATAATGTTACTAGTATATTTTAATTCTTCGTTTTAATCTGAAAAATAAAAATGCATACTAACCACAGCAGTAGATTATCATCACATAATTTTAATGTATGTTAAAAATCTAAGAGATGATTATAATATTTTACTTTTCACGGAGTACACGATTTTATTTTTATTATTTGTGTCCGGATTGGCTAAAAAATGCAAAAACTTTTTTTTTAAAAAAAAAAAGAATATGAGTGGTCCGAAAAATTCCAACAAGTATCCAACGATGTCCAACAAGTGTATTTGAACATTGTTGGGAGGTTTTTAAAAAGTCTTGTTAACATTGTGATACTAAATTCACATCCCTTAATCTTTCGTATAGTTTTGCCGTAGTAGTATTTCCTACGTGTGTGTAGCAACTCGTACACATTGTATAGGTACAAGTATAATCGTCTGCATGATGGTTTTTTAACTTTTCGTCCATCCTCCCCATGCGGATGTTGGGTGCACAGTGGTTGCACGGCGTGTGTTTGAACATTATACAACATTACGCTCGGACAGATCATCTCGATGATAATAACTCGCGCGTTGTATTCGGACTACCGAGATTGTAACCACTACTATACATACATATTCACGCGAGAGAACTCGTCCCCTGCCTGCCGCCGAAACATCATTGTGCGCGATGCCCTTTCCTCGTCTGTGGCGGCAAACGAATAATAATATAATATATAAATATAAATGCGTCCGCGGTGCATAGACGCGAGATACCAGATAACGCGAACAAACGCGTGACGGTGGCGGCTGTCAATCAGTTGGAATAATAATAGTAATAATAATAAAATAAAAATAAAGAGCTCAACTGGCGGCAGCACTCTTACCGGGGATCGCACAAAGACCATGACGACGATGATGCCTATAATGGTCTCTCTCGCGCGCGCGCATATTTATTGAGTGTCGTCTTACATGCACAAAACGGGACCGACCGACCGACCGGAGGCACAATGCGAGTAGGTACAACCCGCGTGTAACCAAGCCCTTTTCACATTGGCCCATGTTTGCGACCCCACGGAAAAATCGCTCCCCGTATACATATATATATAAGTATACGAACGGCGATACATTACACGTTTATTATATAAATGTATATAAATGTATAATAAACGTATTGTTACATTGTATACCTAGTATAGTTACGAACGAGTACGCTGTTCTGTTTACCGTACGAATAATAATGTAATACCGACAAACGCGCAATACACAATACCATTGTATACACCGTAAATTTTATAATGCATTCCAAAACTAGGTGTAATCGTCAAATGATGACAAAATCGACGATCCTATAATACACGTAAAGGATTCAAAGTCGAGTGGTGTACGTATAACGTACACTGCAGCGTGTTACGTCTAGTATTTCAGTCTACTTCAACTGATCTCCGCCGTTGAAGTGGTCTGTATTTAGTCAGAATGAGATTAATCGAACTGTATGTAGACTCTCGAGGATCAAAAACCTCTAAGATCCGAAGGAAACGCACATTTACTGTAATTCAATTTCATTAATTCAATACAAGCTCAAAAAAAAAAAAAAAATTGTAATTGTAACATATGTAGTTAACTTATATACTTGTATTTAGTAAGTAACATTATGTGAAATTTTAGTATCGAAACATAACGAATGGGATAGTATAATATCGTTTTGGTTCATCATGTTGTTCTTTTTCGGTTGTATCTCAAACTGCTATAATAAATTCTACAGTTATATAATTTATCATTTATTACTATTATAAGTAGTAAGGGAAAAGTTGTCGTAATCAAATAAAACGTGACAAGTCTTAAAATGATTCCCGTAAAACATAGATGTTTGTCGCTCTCCGATTAAAAACAAGTTATGGCCCAAGTTGTAACCAGGAAAAAAAATTTTTACTCTACATTTCTGTTAGGTTTATTTTAATATATATTTGTATCTATGTAATATGTACCTAGTTGACCTACCATAAATAATCAATTTAATAATAAATATGTTTTGTAATAAAACATGTTCAACACTATTCCGAATTATTTATTTTTTTCTGTCAATAATTAGAATTCTTGCTGAATCGAAAACATCTTAACATTTTCAACTCGATTCTCAGAATTTAGAATTATCAAAAGTCTACATCGTACATCGTTTTCGTTAAACCTTTCTTACAAAGATTGTCAACCACTTGCAAGACTTGCAGAGATATGTCGCTAGAAGAGCAGCTAGGACGGGGTCGCCGTCCATGGTTAATATTCTTTGACTGACCTAGTATAAATAATTCATTTAACTCGATAACTGCTTTAAATCTTTTGGCTCGAATTATTTGATTCATATTATTATTTATATTTCTTATTGTTCGGAATATTCTAAATTATCCGTCATCCGTAGTTTGCACATAATATCCCGCTTGGCATCGGTCAATAATATCAAATACATGTTTGCGTAACTGTCGTGTTGTACGTTAAATCGTCATGTCGATGACAACGTGAATGCGCAATACACGATCGTTATTACAGCGTTATTGCTTTATATATGTATAGTAAGTGTGTATATTATGTATGATAATATGCGTGTATATTATTATATTATGGTCGCCCTCGGCCTAGGCGCGATTTGCTCCGACGAGCTGGAAAATGACATTTTGGTAGCCGGTCGAACGGGATGCGAGAGGGCTAGAAAATATAAAAACGAACGGATGGAAGAGCAGACGCGAACGAACGACGTCAAATCCAATTGTCTCTTGGAACACATTAATTCGGATTTTACGCGATGGGGTCGGCAACGGTGACTTACGCATATTTTATATACGTACATATACGTATTCATTATATATAAATAATGCAGTGGTGTGCCGGTGTCACAAGAGACAAGTCAGCGATGAGCCTTAATCGAATTATTATTTTTATTTTTTTTTTTTTTTGATTTGATTCGTTGTCGTCGTTACAAATTTTATGGCTTTCTTTTGGTCCATTTAATAATAATAATAACTATAACACAGTTGTAATCGAATTCGTGACAGAAGGAAATGTTTTTTCCCGTATACCATAAACGCGTTCTGTAACGTATTTTATGTTGCACTATGTTGAGTATTGGGTTTCACTCGTGAAAATATTACACAGTCGCTGTCTTCCTCGCATCTTCAAGGATTTTATTTTGCTCAACATTGGTATTTTTGCTTTCTGAACTCCAATCCTTTTATTCCAAATAAAATACTATGTTATAACTGTTGGACCTGACTGAACGTTTTCTCGAAATATTTCATATTTAATATTATGCTATCGGAGTAACACGCTTAACGCTTTATCATACGTCCCAGGGGTATTTATTTTCAGTGATTTCATTATAGTAGCTATCAACGTTAAATTATGTTATTAATTTATTTGGACATTATTCAAAATGTCGGATGATCTGTGGCCTTATGATTTTTATCAAACTATCACATTATCATTCCGTACAGTTGTTCTGGATGAGTACAATCAATTTACAATTTAATATCTGAAATTTATTTTTTATTTTTTGTGCGTATATAATAATTAAAAATAGGTATGTTGTAAATATAAGGCGCTCAAGAACCTTTTATTCTTATTTTCTATTTGCTATTGGTTTTCAGTCATTTGCAAACTTGTTCTACAATTATCCTCAACTGTCAATTTTTTAGTACTATCTTCCATACATACATACATACACACATACATACATACTTTTCCAACATAATTCCCAGCACCGTAATATCAACATTCTTAGTGATCGTTTACCGATAAATTTCTCGTCGATAATTATCGTGAACAATGACTTCTCTTTCCTCCTTGAATTTCCTTCCCTAATCATTCTTCTGTTTAAAAATTTTTTTTTTAAATTTCCTCTTAGCTAATACTTATGTATTTTCCTCTTATATAATTTTTGGGTAACCGATGTAATGACCATTTAATCTCCTAAGAATTTATCTCTCGAATACATTTTGTTCTGTTTGTTATCTTATTTTCCGTTTATTATGAATATAGTATATATAGTTTGTTGTCTTACGTAAAATCAGTGAGAGTGATTGCAATACAGAAACACTTGCGGATACGTTATATGTGTTCAAGCAGATCACCGATAGTTGTTTAATACACAGAATACGTATAAAAACAGATTCGCGTGTAAATATTTTTTTCAGGACTGGGGGCTGGGCGATGAAAGGGGAAGATAAAGTAAATAAATACGTCTTATAAATGTATATAAATATTGCTTTCCGAGTGCACGGCATACCTATATAATACACTCGGTCGAGTCTCATTAATATTTATTCCATTTCTCTCATACACGAGTTGCAATAGTCGTAGCCGCGGGCAGGAACGACGACGGACATCATTGGCCGTTCTATCGCGAGTTTTCCACGATAGACAACGTTTATTACGTATTCTGTAATAACCAGCATAAATCAAACCTGGTATTTATTTATATATATTTATTAATTTATCGTACCAATTATGGTGTTGGTATATTACGTTGGATTGGACCGTGTGTGTACACAGCGCACAACTATTAGTTGTGTTCATTTTATTATTATTGTTGTTTGATATGCGTTGCGTGATGCGCGTTTTGCGCGCCATGGCGGTACCTTTGACTGGCGCCGTTCTTTATTGATATAAAACTCGTGTAAACTGGTTACACATCATACTGCTGCGGCCACTGCAACTGTACGGTGTATATTATGTATTTAATATTATGATAAATATTATGTTTTTATTTTTTTATTTTTCTTCGATCCTTACAATATTCGTTATAGATCCAACTATGTGATCAACTGTATATGTATTTGTCTGCGTTGTATCGCGCGAGCCGCTGTACAGGTACAGGTCGTCCATTGATTTTTCTTACGCCTTGTAGAGTTCACCGTAAACACTCGTCTCGCTTCATCTCACTGTTTTACGCATTACGAATGTAAAATAGAAACTAGTAAAACTGTTTGAAACCATAAATTAGCTGTGTTGAACGTATATATTTATAAATATGACACTAGTATATGATCACATTTTGAAATTCTCGTAAAGTATACGTAAACGAGAAGTCCATTAGCTTATTGTTCGACCTCTAAATTAAATACAACGGTAATTAGTTTCGACTGATAAAATCACTTGGATAGTGGTCTTCAAAACCCCAAACTAATTAATAATTTTATTTAAACGTATTAAAAATGTATATTTATCTGTAAATTATACACTAAATTATACACTAATTAAAAACAATTTGATGTTGTTCAATGCACGATTTTTCAGTTAGTATAACAGTTAAGTTTACGTTGTTATGCAATGTGATAATTATTTCGATTAAGTATAGTATTCAATGAAAATATGATTTGATCAATGTTTTAAGATTTATATCACATTGAACTTTCAAAACTAACGGTTATTTATTTTTTTTTTAATAATTTTTGTCTTAAGAACATAATATATTTTAATAAGCTCTTGAATTGCTTATTCATTTCCATTCGACGTATCCTTTTGTTGTTTGGTACCCATTGTTCTATCTCACGATATTATCTCGATTGTACGTCAATGCACAAAACACATAAGAATGCAATCCTTTTCATCATTTTTTGTTTCCCTAGTTTTATTTTATTTTGTACTGAATGAAAAAACAACCAACAGGAAGGCTATTCAGCCGGTTTATAATATGTAAAACGACTTATTGTGTTGCGCCAGTTGTCAACAGACCTGAGTTTACCTTATGTTGTTTATTGTGATATTTTGGTTTACCCAGACGAATAAATCTTTACCCAGATGGAAAATTTAGAAACCTATAAAAATACATATGTCAGAATATTTGTTAATGGATTCCGACAATATACCTATATATTCTCATAACTGATTTTCTTAAATCATTTTTTAACTTCATAATTACTAGATTTTTATTTTATAAAACATATGATATAACAAAAATAATATTATAAATTATTTCTCATTTTCATCTTAACTATTGATATATAAGTACCTACTACTCTTCATTATTATATTTTTTTTTGTTAATTCTTAGTCTTTGAAGATATTTTTTTCAAGTATTATAATATGATATACATAAATAGACATTGTACCAGCTATTTATTATGAAGCTGGTACAATATCTATACATTTTACTGAATATAATTTTCTATTCATTATTTGAGTTTTTAAAAAAATTAATGAGAAGTCTGTGAAGCAAACACGTTAACATTAGTATCTTACTATTTTATGAAGAGATATCGTTTGTTTGTTTGCAGACATTTCAAAAACTACTGTACCGAATTCAAATATCCCCTCACTATTAGAATGTTATATTATCTCCGAGTAATATAGGCTATATTTGTTATTAAAAATAATTAGGTATTCCTACTAAATCTTCAATAGTATAAGCCGATTGAACCTATGATTATTTCTATGAAAAATATAGCAATAACAAAATGAGCATGGGTCAGCTTCTGTTATTATAAGCATTAAGTTATCGCTTGATATATATATATATATATTTAAAGAGTATATACTCTTACAAATTTATCTTATATTCTATTAATTATTCAAATCTCCGAAATATTATCAGAACAGTAAACAGCAAAATATCAAATGTATTCAACTTTTTACCACAATAGTATGTAGTTTTATTTCTCATTTGGAAGATTTCAGAATTCATTAATTGAAAGATCAAATATACTTGCGTTTTGTTTTGAATATTGCATTTATTTGTTACTTCTGTTATTATAACTACCAATATTCTCGTATTATATACAATTTCAGTTGTATCGTTTTATGTCCCAATAATAATTGATATTTCGTGAATTTCTAAAATCATATTAATGTTAGGTTAGGTTAGGTTATTTAGGTTTATATATTATATAATATATACGTATTGATATTATGTAGTCAAAAAAATTATATAGCGTAATGGTATATACTGTTCATCATAACTTTAGAATCATGGCATGCGCGCGTCAAATATCTTGTAACAAACCATAATAAAAATGATTCAGATTTACAACGGTGATAGCATTTATAGCATTTATAGATGAATTTTGTTTTTTCCGTATACATATACTATCTCTTCTGTATACTGTATAGTTTCGAAACGTCTTTGTAATATATTATAATACGTGAACGGTTCGGTCGAATCGGTTTTCACCGTGCGCCCGGCAAGGGACAAAACTAAATAATAATATATTAATTTGTAAACATTAAAATTAATTTAATACGTCGGTGGGGGCCACCGTCGACGCCGACGACGGTTATGCGTTGGTACAACGGTGCGTCTCGTCCTATTCAGTTTTCGCCTGAACGGACCAGAAAAATGAAAAAAAGAGAAGAACCGTGTCGTTCGCCTGATCGATCTCAAATAACATAAATTCGTATCGTGAACACGTTCGTAGTATTATACCTTTCATCATATAGATATATAAGAATTATTATTAATTTCTTTCCCTTCTTTCCGCCGTATGTGTACGTTAACTACGCAGTATCATTGGGTACCCTTTATTAATATACATATATATGTACTCTTACGCATGACCTGAAATCTTTGCATACCCGACTGATCGTGAAAAATGTTAAAATAATAAAATATAAATATAGGAATAACTACCGTTTATACACCACTTGACATTTCATTACGTGTCTCCTCGGCACTCGTGGTGCTGCTGCAGCGAATCGTTTTAAATACTCGGAGCACTTAGCTGTGATGCAGGCGATGGCAGCGACAATTAAATATCGTACCCCAACCCCGCCCCCGTTGTACCACTAATCTGTACAGTCTGTATTAAAAGCCGTCCAAACCTGATTAAAAACATCCATTAGACGCGATGTTTCTCTTTTCGAAAACAACCGTCTCGCCCCGGTAGCCGCGCGCAACCCCCTTCCGAGTGTTTTGACGTGGTGCGCGACTCGGATCCAAATTAGATTACCGGTCCCGCCAGCGGGGCTGTACAATATATATATACATTTTTGTATATATATTCGCAGCCTAACTAGGATTTATGGGAAAATGTTTTCCATTGTATTTCGTCTCCCCGTTCGCCAATTGCACCGTCCTACTGTTTTCCGACCACGTTCAATATCAGTCCTCTTGACGACCGATTAAGCGCGTTCCACGGGGTGCGCGAAAACTCCTCTAGCGTACAAATTTTTCCCTATATTCTCATCGTGTTCACCGTGCAAATATACAGAAGTCGTATTTCGAACTGAACTAATCTTAATACCCGTGATTTGTTGAAACGATCCAAATATTTCAATAAATATATCGTATCGCATGCATCGTAGGCCATTACTATAATGCATGGTTTATTCATCTTCGTTGTATAATTCGTATGCAAATTGTTACCCGTTACGTTTGTGAACTGTGGATATCATATGTTACCATTGCATTCAAAGTGTTCGTTGCATGATATCGCGCGTACTATATCAGTTTACACATCCACTGTATTGGTATTGGTTACTTACTTTTTCGATTTGAATCATAATTCACCGTCGTACAATAATTTCATATTTTTTTTCAGGCTCACGTGACCTCAATGGTGAAACGTGGTTTTATGATACATATTTAGTGGCGTAGCTAAGGAGGCTGTAGCTCCCTCTTATGGGTCGTGTTTATGTGTATCTCAGAGTGTATGTACTATACTAGTACACCACTATTTGATATTTAAGTATTTTAAAACTTTGGTTCTAACTAAATGTTTACGGATGTTTATCTTTAATACACGAGCATATTACTTCTACGGTGATTAATACTGTATTCTGGTTGTTATTATGAACGTTATGGTGACTCTTATTTAACACTATAATTTTATAATCACTATAGTTTTTAAACCATGTTACGTCGTAGCAATTTTACAGCAGCTTACTACTGATAATTTATTATTATAATGAATTATTATTATAAATATTATTGAAACTATTTAAAATAAACACATTTATAAGCTTAGTGAGGGGGTGAAAGCTAAATTATTAAATCCTTTCCCAACTAATCTGCCCAAGAAAAGTGTTAAGCTCTTCCCATTTAAAAATTTTGACTACGCCACCGTACGGGCGATACCCGTTTGTATACATGTAAACTTTTTTGCAACTTGTCAAAACGAGTCGTCATTTTTCAGATAAAAATTTGTATTAGCTGGTTTTCACAATTTTTGGTTGTACGCAAACGAGTTATCAGTTTCCAGGTAAACAATTTGAATGCGCAAACGAGTGTCACCGCACTGTACATATTGTATAAGTATATATATATATATGTTTTGATGCTAATTTTGGATAGACAAATGTTTCATATATTTATTGTAGTATGTAGCACATTTTATATACATATCGAATCGTTACGCTAAACAATGAACTGATTTTAAATTTGTTTATTATATGTATATTACTCGTAAATATTTAGCGTTCAGCACAGGTATATTCCTACTTATTAGACACAACGCATACGCGTTTGTACAATTATATCAGTTGTTGCATGCCAATATTTTTTCCCGAGGAAGGATATCCCATACATACACACACACACAGATATATTTATATATAATTCTAATAGTCTTCTGCTGCCGGCATTGGTTATTTTTTCGCGAACAACAATATACGTGCCGTACATGGAGACCACCCGGTATATTTTATACTATGTATCGTACCCTGTTCTCTGTTATATACGTTCTACAGCGTGCAATGGATTCGAGCGGGGTGCGCGCGCGCGGATACGATGACGGCGGCTGCGAAGAGTTGCTCGGCGGCGCGTGAACGAAATGTTTTCGAGGGGAGATGTATTTTTTACCCGCACTCACACATATATATATATACATGATTAAGACACGGTGTGGTGATTTATAAAAATGTAATCACTTTGTCCAAGAAGACGCTGCTGCTGTTGCAACGCGTTTTCCCTGGGGACCACGTAGTGCCTCGTGTACGGCAAATTGATGTCCGCCTTATTATTACGTTTATATATAGTAAATAAACGGTGCGATTCTGCTACACATCGTCTATATAGTGTATAGCGTAACCTTCTGGAGGTCGTCGCAGTCGTGCAGAACTTACATCCTTTCGATAAATCACGTGCTGCGTGTACCTCCTATACGAATCAAGTGTACACCGGATTCACGTGCACGTTAGGTTAGTGGAATTTTTTTTACTAGAATTCTTCTAAGGATGTGTGTCGTCATCCATAGCGCAATTCAGTTCAACAATTTGAAGAAAAAAAAACTCACGAGTATATTTATTGGTCGTATGTCGCGTGTAATAATAAAAAATTATATTGTTCACGTATGTACCGATGACGTGTGTAACATACCGCGGCCGGGGTTGGTCATGACAATAGAAAAACGGCCTCGGGGTGTAATCCGCATGTGTAGTACATTTTATCCGGTGCAGAACATCTGTGTTGTGTTGTATTTATTTGTATTTTTTTTTATATATATGTAACATGTACGTATATATATATATAATACACATAGTTGTTATAATAGTATACGCAGTTCGGTCTCGAGTGTGTTCCACCAATGAAGCTCTTACATCGTTTGAGGGTACACTAAACTGTATCACGTGTATGTTTTATGCCGAAATAATATTGCATATGTGTTATGATGATCTCCTCACTTAGCTATTATACTATACGTGTTCCCTCCTCTGTCCATACAATGCTTGGTGGTGCGTTCCCCCCGTCAATTCCGAATACACTATTTGGTAGGTATATTATTGCACGAAACGTTTACGTATTATTCGTTTGTATATACTCATAACGTAGGTACGCGTTGAAAAAAACGAAATTTGCTTTGAAATACTTGCTGTTCCGTACCGAACTGCTATTATGTACCAGTTACATATACCTTCATTCAATAATTACTCAATCGTCTGTCCTATACTCGTTAATGGGTTTTCAAGTCTCCAAACCGTTACGGTTCATTAACTATTATTATTTATTTAATTCTTTCTGGCCCAATCGATGTTGACTCTATTATGCTTTAAATTTATATATCTTTTCTATGATTTATTATGTGCGTTTTAAACGAATTTTGCACATTACATAGTGTCATGATTTTTTTATATGGTAAAAAAAAATATATCTACCTATATCCGTTGAATTCATTTCTAACCGTAATTTAGTAATTATTTCATGGAAACCTGAATACAAAAAACTTGTTTTAAGTATCTCGTGGCCGTATTTATTATATCTCAAAACTCGTCGATCTATAATATACATAAAATATGTTATATAGATTAAATTACATCTATATATACGTCATATTTTCTTGAAGTATGCACGTACCCACTGCACATATTATCATACAATGTGTTAGAAGTAACTTTTATTCTAAAATGCACAAAGCAAAATATTTTATATTAACACTGTGTGCTCAATTGATTTAATTTTAGTGTATAACAGTACAGAAACTGGGTTAAGAATGGCATAAGAGTTCTCATTAATGATTTTTTTATTATTAAAAGCAATTACAGGGGTGAATAATGCCGTTAGCTCATAATTTTGTTATGCCTCTACTCCACTTGCACGTTTAAGTGATACCAGACCACTTCCGCGCGAGAGCACTTAACTCAATTACCATCACCCTAAGCGCTTATGGTGACCGTGTGTCTTCTTCCGTTTTTACAACACTCCTGGGGACCGCCGATGCTTTCATCTTTAATGCACTTCTCTTCATTTATCATACCGGAAACAGTGCAACTCTACACGAGGTACGAAACACTATTTGTACTACACCACTTACCTAATCTACAAAAAAATGTACGTTTTTTCCCCACTTCTCTGTAAACATCATTTTTCAAAAATTACATGCGAACAGAATGAGATAAAGACTTTTTACTCCACTACTAAACATAATTTGTATGTTCTCTCTAAAAGGAAAAATTGTAAAATAAAATCACAAGTTTCACTTTTAAAAAAATGTTTATTTTCATAAAAATGATTTATATTTATAAATAATAAACTTCTAAAATTTGTTACATCGATATAATAATGTTAGGTAAAGGCAATTTTCACAAATTTCTTATGTATAGAACATGTAATTGAACAATATAAAGTAAAGCAAAAAATATTATTAAGTAAGAAAGTGATTTTAATATAAAAGTAATTATAATATAATATAATATAATATTATAATTTAATATAATAAAAGTATATTATACTCTTCATTGACTAGAGATAAAACCATTAGTTGTTCGTGTTGTATAAATACGAATACAAATTTAATTAAGTTGAATTTTATTCGTATTTACAATATACATTTATAATTTACAAATTAAATGTATAGTGATAATACATTATGGTTCGTTAGAATATTATTAAGCAATTTATTTGCAATTATAGAACGTCATTAATTTAATGGACTTACAATATTATTTAATACAATAATAATAAACTGTAGAAAAATTAAAAACGAACGCTTAATTTTATTTTAACGAAAAATATTTTAACATTTTCTGGTGTTACAATAAGAAAATCGTAAAAATAACTCTTTAAAAAAAAAAAAATTCAAAATGGCTCGGCTATCTATTTTAAAAATCAAATATGCGCGATAGCTTATCAAAATAGAACAAATATAGTACATGTTCTATATAAAAAAATGGTTTCGTACAAATATAGGTAACACATTATTGGTAAATGATGATGTTGCTATATACTAATTAAATTCAAAACAATAATATCAAACCAGATAATACACATTCACACATTGGCGCATCATTTATTTCCTAACACTATTACATTATTAAGTCATAAAACGTATAAGAAACAATAATAGTTTAATGCATCAGATTGTAATATATTAATATACAAAAATTAAACATCAATAATTACAAAATATATCTCTTGTAATGATTGCATGGACTCATACGCTTAAATGTTCGTTCGATGCAATTAATAACAATATATACTTGCACTAAATAATATATATTATTTATATCATTATTTTCGATTGAACACATTGCAGCAGTAGTAATACTATTATGTTTAATAGTATGCATAATACGTTCAATTTAATTTAATAGTGTATTATAGTAATACGTATTGGTATACGAGACTTGGCGATCGGAGAAGTTATTCCATTATGTATACGATTTAACTTTGATTCGGAGCTAAACAGTGCGTATGAATTATCAGAGAATAAGGTACAGCCGACAGTATAAATACCATCCATGTAAACGTTTTGCACAAAAACTGTAACGGGTGCAAAACCAAGTTTTTCTAGTGTTATAATCTATAGACATGTAATATGCGAAAAAAGTGATATCGTTTTGTCGATGATGAAAGCGTTGTGCTAAACCGCTGTAAATGGAAGAGAATCAATGTTGTACGACTTACGAATGCAGCGATAATCGCCTGCACGCACGTCTGCAAGGTCGGCTTTAAATACGATCGACGCGTTCGACGGCACAGGACGCCAAAATCGGAAGGGCACGTGAGAGGCCTTAACATTATAATTAAATTTGATTAATCGTTGGCGACGCAAACTATCTACTATGGATAGAAAAAAAAATCATTATGTGATTCAATATAGATTTGATTATTATTATAATTATCATTTATTTATTATTCATCAACATGCAAGGATTGGTCGCGCTTTTAGGTACAATTACAGTTCCATACAATATTCTTACATTATTACAAGTATTATTATGTTTGTTCTCTGAATGAATTATAAATATGTGGCAAATATGCAAGTTTGAACAATTATTTTGAGCATTTATGATTATGCATGCTAAATATTAAGTTATAATTTGTTTAATGAAGCCACTCCAGCTCCCAAAATTCTGACTGTTTAAGTTAAATGTTTGTCGTTTAAGATGAAGGATTGCTAAAATAATTCTTACACTGAGCGCTGAAAGACCTAAAGCCGGCCCTGCACGTCTGCTCTACCAGCGTATGAACGGCAAATCGAATCTAACGTTATGTACGAAATAATAGCGAACTAACAGAACAATTAATTTTCGAGAAACACGTGGATGTTACAAAAACTATACGCCGCGACGATTGCTCATATAAAATGGGATATCATTGGAGGCCCGATATCGACGATGTTATATGATATATATGATATATATGCACTTGTAAAACGTGAGATGATCGTCATTATAATAATAATAGTAATAGTATAACGAAACGTGTGCAATATTGTGAATGTCCACAAAAAAAAAAAAAAAACAAAAATAAATAACCGGCTTGTATACACGGCGTGTGATATACCGTGGGCGTGGATTGGATCAGAGCGTGTCGAAAGCCCTGGAATTGGTGAGCAGCTCGCGCGTCAGCCTCCACGTCTGCTTGGCCGCGTTTTCCAGGCTGCTGGGCGCTTTGCCCTTGAACAGGTCGACGTGCGGCAGGAAGTAGTGTGGGCACCGGCGACACTGCAGGCACGAGATGAGCTGCAGCAGGATGCCGTTGATGCGGTCGCTCAGGCACGGTTCGTCCCATTCCACGTCTAGCGGGTGCTTCTCGCACTCGTACAGCAGCAGCGTCTTTACGTGGAAGTTGGTGATCGGGTTGCCAGGCAGGTCCAGGTGTCGGTCCCTGAGCGTTTTGAGCACGCTCAGGCACCGTTTGCGGCATCCGCCGTACATGAGCCGGTTCTCCACGTCCGTGAACGACATGACCCACGCGTCGCCCTCGAGGGCGGACTGCTTGCCGTGCAGCGTCACACACTCCTTGGACAGCAGGTCGAAGCCCTCGGTCTTGACCTCGGCCACCAGGCTGGGGTGCGGCCATGGGATCTGCGTGATCGGCCAGTGCGCAGACGACCGGGGCCAGATGCCAGCACACTTGAATGACGGTGTGATCTGCACCACGTACCGCTCACGGATGCGCAGCTTCACCTCGCTAGTGTCCGCGATCATCTTGACCGAGTCGCGGTACACGCACTTGTCGCACGCCTGCGCCACCAGCGTCTGGAACCGCGAGCGGATCTTGCGCGCCGACAGGTACCCGGACGCCGTGATGAATTCCACCCACAAGCTCATGCTGCGCTTGCGGCCGTCGCTTAGCTTCAGCACCGCGCATCCGGGTAGCGAGCCGTCGTCCACGAAGTTCAGTACGCCCATCTGATTCAGGTAGAGCACGATCTCAAACTCGGTGGGCGACACCACGTCGAGGCCCTCGTACCGACCGTTGCACTCGACCAGCGACGAGATGAACCGCGGTTCCTGGGCTTCCACCTCGCGTAGCACATCCTGCACCACCTTGCACACTTCCCGGATTGTCTTGGCCGTGGCCGCTTTCCGGCACATCACCCTCTCCGCCCAAAACTTGGACAGCTGGTACGACATTTTTGTCTGCGCGGGCAACATATCCTGCGGCACGAGCATGCTCTCGCTGTATCTCATGTCGTCTGGTCACCAGCTCAACTCGGCTACTTCCGCTGCGGTGCCGCCAACCACGGCTCGCATGACCACCGTGCGATCACGTCGTTCGAACGATGCGTATCACTGTCCCGCGGACTGTGCGTGCGCCCACCCACACCGTGATCGGCGTAACGGTGCTCGCACGTGTGTATCACAATCGGTACCGTGTTAAATTTCGACTCTAGGGCCGTCGTGCACGTGCGAATATTTAAATGTGGACGGTACAAGACGGACAAGTATTTGCGGTGCACACCACGAGGCTACGGAACGCGGCGCAAACGTGATCAGAACGGACGGGGACCTTCAAGCAACCGTGCAGTGTTAAGGATACGGCTAGCGACACGTTTAACGTAGTACTACTGTTCGCGACTGCGGTCCCGTCGACCGCGGACGGATGGTGGTCCGCGCCGGGCGGTCCTCTGCTGTCGGGCGGCGGGGCGTGCCCCACGAAGGCGTTGCTCCGTCCCCGCCCATTTCGCGCGCCGTCTATCGATCCGGGGCGGACCCCACCCGCGCGTGGTTGCTTCGTCCTCGACTCTGATACTTCTTGGCCGCGCCGCCGTCGCCGCCACCAGATATTCCGTACGACGTGCAGCCGCTTTTTTTCTCCCATCACCCCCTCACTCACGCTATCTTTACTTTTTGCTTCTCGTTCCTATTGAACTATACAGATTGTCTGCTATGCGTGCGTTTGTAAATTTTTTTTTTCGATTTTATTTTATTTTTCCTCCTTTTTCTCCCGTTTTATATTTATGCCACTCTCCCACAATATACCACGTATACATATACATATACATATTTATATACTTCTAGTGCATATATACGTATGGATATTTACACGCGCGCGCACACACACATTCCTGATAATGTAGCTTTATGTACTGCAGAGTGTATGCCAGTGTACATTATATGTACATTGCATTATGTGCTCGTGCAGAATATTCGATGTACGTTTTTTCCCCTCGAAATAACGCGTTTCCATAATTTATTGCACGACCCGAAGATACTGTAATGCTGTGTGTTCAGTTTTTACCCTCACCACCCACTTCTTTTTCCGTGAGATGGTAACTTTTAATTTACACACGTACGCCACCGATGATCCAGTTTATTTATACATAAATTTCCACAAAAGTCTAAACGATCACGAGAATAGTTTTTTTTTTTTTTTTTAGTGTTTTTACACGTTCACACACACGCGGCCACTGCACATGTGCATAGGTTTAGACTTACAGTTATCGGTTCTGTATGTACCATTGGAGATCGTATCGTGTACGAACATAATATTTCTGCTCCTTTCATCGATAACAACGATTAACAACGCGTTTATTAAGCTGATTTTATGAACGCGTTACATAAGCAATTAATGTTTTACAGCAAATTGTACATAAATTAAACGTGTATATATATCTTATTATTGATTCGAATCGATTGTGTATGCGCGTACATGCATTATATTGTCTCTGTGTATACACGCCGTTATAAATTTTATCGTTTAGGTATACCATTGTACCTATGCTCCTGGATACATCTTACTGTAAACACAATAAACACGATAAACTTTAATTTATACAGCTATCGTTTATTAATATAAATGATATTGATTATTGCATGATTTAATATACAAATTCGAGTTTGTGTTGGAATCGATAATAATAATGCAGTTATCACATCGCATAGTCGTTTATAGATCGTAATTTTATCATAAATATGTATCTAAATAGTTATCACATAAAATCAGATTTAATGTGTAGTTGTAAATTAATTTCAGTCATTGTTAGGAAACCATATTATATACGCGTAAGGATATTCAGTCGCATATAAATGTTATCTTAATTTGTAACACTGATATTCTGAAACGTACCTGTTTTATGGTTATGACATTTTATAATATTATACCAATCTGTTAATTCCTCTTGATGTGTCACAAAAAAAAAGGTGTGCGTGTAGTGATTATCCAACCGCAATATAATTTTAATGTCGTGTAAATAGCTATTACAAATGATAATAATTAGTTGTGCTCAATAAAACCTGATTCCTTATTTTTAATAGGCTTATAAAAAATAGTTTATGTGTGTAGTCATAGTCAGTATCCTTACTTGTTAATATATTGTATAAGGCTTTAACTACATAAGAATCTATTAACCGTAATAATTTATTTACTCTTTACTTTTTACCGAATTTATTATAAATCTCTCTCACTATATATATATATATATATTATATACGAGTATATTTAGTTACATTCTATTTCACATATAATGATTGTCATATTTTTTTTCCTACGTATATATTCTATATAGGTATAGGCTATACTATTTGAAATATTTACGTATTCAAATAAATTTACTTTAACGTATCAAATTCCAATAAGTTTTAATAAGTTATGAAGTTATATGTTTCAGTATCAAATTATATAAATATTTAATATTATATTTCGTATACGACATAACAACATGCACGTATTTTACTATATAATAAGCGATTTTTACTCACTATTCTTGTATCAATCTATAAGTATTATAATCTTTACGTTATATATGGATGATAGAAGAGTATTTTTTTAACTTTTTTGTTCATTTTTTATATAAATATGATTTTTTAAGGTTTAACAGAGTAAATTATGAATTTATCCAAAAAAAGTCATTTGTATACATAATTCATGTATTTACAAAAAAATTCGCTTAAAAATATATCCTTCGTTGGTGTCTACCATATAGACATTTCCTAAAAAAGTCAATATAAAAATCACCATTTTTAAGGTGCTTGTAGTTCCTCCCCTATCTTATCGGATAAGATGTTATTTTGTTAAGCAAAAAATGATAATTTTTATCGTAAGTATGATAATTATTTGATAGTAAAAATAATAGAAATAGTACTCGTTTAGTTTGAGTAGAAATACAGTCGTTAAAAGTTCAACTAAATAACAAGTGTAATATAATAATCTGTGTTTGAAGTTTGATGTTATACAGTTTTTAGGTAATTGAATCTAAAATTGTTTCTTATTTTACAAGTGAAATAAAATTTAAAATACTATTGATTTCGTGAAAGTTATAGTATATTTATAAAAAGTACTTGTGCAGAAAAAAAGACCAAAAACAAAGAAATCCATCTTACGGCTTTGTCACATATAAATTATACTTTACACCGATTAATTGAGGTTAGTTGTGATTGGTATAGTAGCAAGATTTCTTAAAAGATTTATTTATCTTTAAAGGGCTCTTTTGTACTGGTCCCTTGAAAAGCGCATCTTAAAGTTTGTTTTACTTTTAATTGTCTTATAGTACATCAACCGTATTTCAGCCTTATAATATGATATTGCCGAGAGTTTTTTGTCATATTAATGTATGAGTTACCTAAATTTGGTTATGTCTCAGAATGATATGGAAAATTACCATGATAATAATTATTTAGGTACATCTCGTACTATACACCAATAAAATTAATAGTATATTTAAATCATATGACACACGTTTATCATCTTATTATATCGTTTCCAAAAACCAAACCACAATATATTTCGTAATAATTTTATTTTATCAGTTTCCATTCAACATAGATATTATAATATTTGAATAATGTGTTATTTACTTATTTAATATTTACAAACAAAATTATTATCTTAAATCGTATAAAAAAGCCATAAATACAGAGAAATCAATCGGCTCTGTGATTTATTATATTTTAGTTTACAACTCAAAAGGTCGGTCATATAAACAATAATAGTAATAATAAATTGGTACTTGCATGTAGCATATACTCGAATAACTAAATTTACAAAAAAACTACTATTATAGCTAAATATTGCACTCGGAAAAAAAACTAATAACGAACATATATAACATAATATTATACTAAGGTAATAATAGGTATAAATGACTTAAAATTACATTACAAACATTTCAGAACGTATCGAAGGTATAACATTACAAGAGGATATTATATAGTTATGGTTGATTATACAAAGGAAACACACAACACATGAAGACATAAACGTTCTACGTTTTCTCTCCTCCTCGAAATAGTAATAATCAGTGCCGAATCTAGGATATTTGACTTCCGACTCTAATAAAAATGCATCGTCCTTAACTAGATGGATATACGGGGTTTGTTCATGACCTTTTTTTATTTTTTATATATTTAAGAGCATCCTTATACAAACAGCGCCTATGGCAACCATACTCATTTGTCTCCCTCCCTAGATCCGGCAATGGTTATACTAACTTATTTATACTTAAAAATCGTGCCGATAATATTCTTGCAATATTTATATTATACGCCAGATGTATAGTATTTATGCAAACGCGCATTGACTAGCTAATATGATAATATATAGATTAAACGTATAAATAAAAATGGGAAAAAATTTACAAATTTAATAATAAAAATAATATTTCGTGACGTGTTGTCAATGCACCACGACCGACGTTTAAACATTTGTAATACCCGCGTGCGCCTATAGCTTGTCGAAAGCTCGGGAGTTGGTGAGTATCTCGCGGCTGAGTCGCCACACATGCTTGGACGCGCTCTCGAGGGACGCGGGCGTCTTGCCCTTGAACAGGTCCAGGTGCGGGATGAAGTAGTGCGGGCACCGACGGCACTGGAGGCACGAGATGAGCTGCAGCAGGATGCCGTTGATGCGGTCCGCGATTCCGGTCTCCTCCCACTCGGCGTCCCTGGGATGTTTCTCGCACTCATACAGCAACAGGGTCTTAATGTGGTAGTTGGTGATTGGGTTGCCGGGCAGATCCAGATGCCGGTCCCGGAGCGTCTTGAGCACGCTCAGACACCGCTTGCGGCAGCCACCGTACAGCAGCTGATTCTCCACGTCCGTGAACGACATGACCCACGCGTCACCCTCCATCGAGTTCTGCTTGCCATGCATGATGACGCTATCCTTGGAGAGCAGGTCAAAACCCTCGGTCTTAACCTGGACGATCAGGTTGGGGTGCGGCCACGTGAGCTGCGCCACCGGCCAGTGGGCGGCGGATCGGGGCCACACGCCCGCGCACTTGAACGACGGCGTGATCTGCACCACGTACCGGTCCCGGATGCGCAGCTTCACCTCGCCTGTGTCCGATATCATCTTGACCGAGTCGCGGTACACGCACTTGTCACATGCCTGCGCCACCAGCGTCTGGAACCGCGAGCGAATCTTCCGCGCCGACAGGTACCCGGACGCCGTGATGAACTCCACCCACAAGCTCATGCTGCGCTTCCGGCCGTCGCTCAGCTTCAGTACCGCGCAGCCGGGTAAAGAGCCGTCGTCTACGAAGTTGAACACCCCCATTTGGTTTAGGTAGAGCACGATCTCGAACTCGGTGGGCGAAACCACCTCCAGGCCCTCGTACCGGCCGTTGCACTCGGCCAGCGACGAGATGAACCGCGGCTCCTGGGCCTCCACCTCGTGCAGCACCGTCTGCACCACCTTGCACACCTCGCGCACCGCCTTGGCGGTGGCCGACTTTCTTGTCTCCACTCTTTCCACGCAGTACTTGTTCAGCTGGTACAGCATTTTCGATTGCGTGGCCAACATGTCCGACGGCAACAGCATGTCTTCCTTTGTACTGCTCCTGAAATCCTTACCACTCGCGTATCGCACTACGTCACTACTCGCGCGGTCGACACCGACTGCGTGAAATCGAAAATTTTGCAACTTTCACCTGATCTAAACCACATGCACCGTCCTCCGGTCCACCGACTCGTACCGGCCGCGGTATCCTGCACGAGCTGCTGCAGCGGCGGTCTGATGCGAGCGGCGGCGTGTCACTGATCGCATGGCTCCCGTGGCCGGGTCTCGTGCACGCTCGTAAGTAAGGCGGCGACCGGCAGCGGCGATCGAACTACCGTCGTCGTCGTCGGTGCCCGGGTGACCGAATCCCGTCCCACCGGGCAGCCGTCGTCGCGCTTGCCGCGGCCACGCCTACCCGGCCAATGCCGATCTGTCGGCGGCGGCGACAGCGCGCTTGCCCGCCCGTTGCGCTCAGATCGATATCGGAGCCGCGCGGGGAATACATTACGGCGACGGCCCTGCGAGAAGTACACATCGCGTATAATATATCATACGACTATAAGACTCGTATATTATAGTGTCACCTATACTGTTGTATATATACACTGTTATTTATAATATTATATGTTTACATCTGCGTCTGTTTTTCGATGCCCAAATGTATAAAAAAAAGTGACAAAAAACCGTTTATATGTGTTTTTACCCTCACGTCCCACGCACTCGATAATGCCCCTACGTACATAACAGGTGCAAAAATCTTTGACTTGTGCGTGTGACACTATGTGAACACGAACTGATGGTGTTTGGTCCCATACCTATGTTACTAATGGTAGAATTTGATGTAAGGTTAAAATAAAAAAATTAAAAAAATTAATGAAGCCCAGGGAAAATAAAACGTATTTTATGACATTATTATTTATTATTGTACTGTTACCAAATTGTTTTTAAATAATTACAAACATTAATCACTGATCTTTTTATCAATTCGATAAATTTAATAAAATATTAATCATTACAAACAAATAATTTTATCCAACTCGGTTAATGAAGTATAAGATATTTTCAATGGTATAGTATTTTACTAATTTCCCACTGCTATCATGCTATATTCATATTACTTTTGTATCACTACCTTGTACTGTTGCGTGACATCGTTCAATCAAGTATATATTAGTTTTGAATATTTATATGTATTAAACCGAAGAATGCAATTACTTTATCGATCCGTTTGTTGTTGGACGGAAGTTGCATTTTTCTTTATAGTAAAATAATTAAATTAAAGATTTAATTGTAGATTTCGAAATCCTGTTGATCCTCGGCGACTGTTTAATTCGCTAATTTTTCAGCCCTCCGTAGCGCAATATACAAGTCGAAATTCCCTCGAAGGTTCTCGCAGACTCGTTAAGTATTCAGAAGGTTAAATATTGCTGATTTCGCTGCTATTGTTTTACTCTGCTATGTTGCACTATAATCATTATCTTTTTTTTTTGGAGGGTGCTCTCATTTTATAAATCCTTCTGAATTTCATCTAAGTCTCTAATGCATGTATCGTAGTGTAAGACATATTATGTGTATTGAATCTTAAACTATAACAAATATGGTATTTCGTAACAATGTAGTATATGTTTAAATAGGTGATACTCGTTTTACAATGCCTTAGTCTCATTATTCATCCAATCGGACTTTGTACATGTTTAATGATGGCAATTACCGTATAAAAAATCTCTGCAAAGTGTATACACTCACCTATCTTATATATATATTTGTTAGATATTCACAAATGTACACATACACACACCCACACACACACACACGCGCGCACGCACACATACATACAAATATATAGGTTTAGATCCGTTGCGGTAATTGTTTGATGAATTGTCCGATGCAAATTTATATGCATGAATAGGTACTGACTATTAACTGTATGTAAATCCTCACTATAAGCTTTTTTTCGCGTATATTTGTCTCGTGAAACTCTTCTAATTGACTAGAATTTGTATCCCGCATTAAATCTATGTACCTATATACCAACGGAAATCTTTTAACACACCTTGTATGGCATGCTGTATTACATTCGCATTGTATTCAGCTTGTTATTCGTGTTATAATGCATACGATACATTATTTATTTTATTTTATTTCATCTTAGAATATATACGGAACGTACTCTTTTAATACACTTTCAATTATGAAAAACAGGTATATCATATGAATTATATCGAACAAAAAAAAAGAAAAAAGAAAAAAAAACTATAAAATATAATAATATATTATTAGATGTTATTTAAGAAATTATTATATCATGTTGAAGTTACCAATGGATAAAAATAACCTAACTAAACTAATGTTCGTTATACTGTTATACTCGTATAGTAGTATTATTCTGTTTATTGTGTATGGTCGTTTATTTTTCTTTTGCGTTACTTATTTCGTGCTCAAACATTTTTTAAAGTAAATATATATAATTATAGTTGATTTTGAAATTCTTCAATGTCAAATGGATATCGTGAAAAATGTCAACTATTTTATGTGTATCTGTATAATATCGCTATACCTACCAATGTGTATTTTAGTTGATACATTGCACAATTGTTTGATTTTTTTATTAGTTATATATATAGTTTTATTGTTACTATGCCAAGCGTCAATATGCTCAACAATTACAATCGAAGTATAAATATTTATTGTGATAAAACTCGGTAAGTCCCTCGACTGAATAATTAAAATTTTATTTACAACATTAGAAAATCGCAATTATCTTAATTATTCTAAAGTAAATAAAAAAAATAGATTAAATTAAATTTTAATTTGTTTTCTTAATATTAAAATTAAACAATGTTTAGTAGTAAACAGTAGTTTTTCAAATGGTTTGGTGCGTGAAACCAAAGAGGCTCGTAATATCATATTGTGAAATGACGAAATATAATATGTTACCTACGGCGTTATTCTTGCACCATACAATAATAATATTTTTATTGGTGGTTTCAAATAAAAAATTGCAATTAAATACACAGATTTAAATATATCAATTAATGTATTACTCATTTTGATATTATAATTCAACATACGATTTCCACATCAATCAATTATTTCATATTATCAATAACCGATATCAATAATTATTATTTTATATGTCACTAATCTCTATAATCATACACTGCAACGGCATAAAATAACTTATTAAACACAATGAGTGCAGTTTAGAATTTTTACCACATGTGTTTGGAATCTATGGCAACAATTCGACAATGCCCCTTGTTCCGTGCATATAACAGTTTATACAAACGATTTCAGCATATTTTTTTAGTAAACGAGATGATATTAATATAATACCCCTATACCCGGGGTCGACAACCTGCGGATCTATAAGATTTGCATAAAAATCAAGATTTTTTTTCTTTGTACATATAAGTCGTATTTACTGTTGAAAAATATTTTTTCAAAACCAGTGTGGCTCATAAATTATCATGGTTCAATAACTTTTTAAAAATTATAATTCTTTCATACGAAAAGGTTCTCAACTCCAGACCTATACCGAAAACAAATATTTAGCAAATAATTTTAGATGGTTCATACCCCGCAACTCTTTTTTTTTAAATTGTTCACATTTTAAAATTATAACCCTATTTATAGTGTTGAGAATTATCTAGATAAATTTATCTAGATGAGTTATCTAGATAAGCTTAGTTCAAGTTATCTAATGTTTAATTTAGATAAAAAAAGTCGTATCTAGATAAATTAATTCTAAATCGCAAAAAATTAACTGTTTCAGTCCTGAAATAAATGAACTTTTTATTGAATATTTGTGTTCTTTCTTCTGTCCTTTAATTTAATTTTTTTTATAATATATCTGAATTGTATTTTTGATTATTTTTGGCGAGAATACTAAATATAACAACACTAAATACACTACATTACTTTATTTAGTAAGCTGCAAATAATATGAAATGGAAATACTATTAATTCATCATTTCTTTAGGTTATTTAAAAAAATTGATATTTAACAATTTTTTATCTAGATAAAAACGTTATTATCTTTATCTAGATAATATTATTATTATCTGGACTCAACACTGCCTATTTATCATGTGTATACTTCTTGATTTGATATAATATATCATATGCAATAATTGTATGAATTATTCATTCCAAACACTCTGTTCATTTATTTATTCAAGTTAACTGTGGTATTTATTTGTAGATAATTATATGAAGGTTCATTTCATTAAAAAAAAAACTTATCTGGAAAATTAAAAAATATCTAATGCATTTTCATTTTTTTAATAAAAAAAATGTTCTTACATTTTGTTATATTTATTTTTACATTACTGATTTAAATGACTAATTTATAAATTTATTCAAAATAAATTACAAACATATTAAACATATGTATATTGTACATAAATTAATAGAATACCTGTACTTAGTATGTTCATAATGTATACATCTTAATGTTTTGCCACGTACATAATATAATTGAATGATATTTAAATATATTATGGTATTATCTATAATTTTGTATTTTTTTCCTTGCGTAAAAAATATGTAAACAAATAAAATAATGTGATCGTTTTAACACAAATTAATCTTCAGCTTTCTACATTTACAACGCAATTCTAAGACTCTCTTACTTCCCCTTACTATGGAAATTCTCTCACATCGTTATGTTCTCCAAACCCAATAAACCACCTGACTCTCCTGGCTCTTATAGGCCTATAAGCCTCCTACCGTTCCTTTCAAAAATTTGTGAAAGACTCATACTTCAGCGCATTTCCCCATATATTATCACCAATAACATCCTTCCTCCATCTCAATTTGGCTTCCGTACCAACCATAGTACAATCCACCAAATACATCGACTAGTTGATGCTATTTCAACAACTCTCGAACGCAAACAATACTGTACCTGTGCATTCCTAGACATATCCCAGGCATTCGATCGCGTCTGGCACAATGGCCTTTTATTCAAGCTTCGTAATTTTCTCCCCTCGTCACTTTTTCTTCTTATTAAATCGTATTTAACTGATAGATATTTCCAAATTCGCCTCGGGTCTTGCACTTCCGATTTGGCCCCAATCAATGCAGGAGTACCCCAAGAAGCCATTTTATCGCCTCTTCTTTTCAATATATACTCCTCCGATCAACCCATTTCGCAAGACACCCTAGTCGCCGATTATGCCGATGATAAAGCTATAATGTCGATCCATGAAAATCCAGTTAAAGCTTCAGCCAATTTGCAATCCCATCTTTCTCAATGGTATACCAAATGGAGAATCAAACTCAACCACAGTAAATCAGTCCACACTACCTTCTCTCTTAAACATGGTTCTTGCCCGCCTGTCACAGTTGACAATATACCAATTCCTATATCCAACTCAGTAAAATATCTTGGCATCATACTAGATAAAAGACTAACTTGGAACCAACATATCAAATCAAAAAGATTAATTTTAAACTATCGCTCCCGTTCACTTAAAAATTTAATTACAAATAATAAATGTTCAAGTTTAAAAACTAAATTATTAATATACAAATCACTGTTAAAGCCAATTTGGTCATACGGACTACAGTTTTGGGGTACAGCCAAAAAAACGAACCTATACAAAATTCAAGCCTCTCAAAATATAACACTAAGAAAAATCACAAACGCCCAACCCTACATATCTAATCTTACCCTTCATAACGATCTTCGTATGAAATCTATAGAAGAAGAATCTATAATCTTTTACAAACGATTCTTCTCACGCCTAAACAATCACGAAAATCCACTGATTCAAAGCCTAAATTCCTTAACGCTCCCAGAAAATCCTCGTAGGAGGCTAAAAAGAAGATGGTGCAGAGACCTCTTACATTAAAAAAAAAAAAAAAAATGTGCACCTTACCTATCGCTTAATAAATTTCCTGCCTTCTTACTCCCACCTTCCAATCTTTTCAATTTTATAGGGTTACCATAGAGTGATTTCTAAATCAAGTCTATTCATGCAGGCGCGGATCCAGAAAATTTTGACAGGGGGTGCTCAAAAAAAAAAAGATTGTTACACCTTTCTATTTATTTAAATTAATATTTTCTATTTGATTTATTGGTGCTAACTTTTTTTTCATACATCAGTATTTATTAAATATAAACTTAAAAATAACAATAATTTCTTACATATATTGTAACTGTAATTTTCTTGGGTGTTTTTCATTGAATTCTTCAATAACTTCCTCTGGAGTAATTTTAATATCCCTATGAATATTAAGAAGCATAAGTCCATTTAATCTATCCTCTCCTATTGTTGATCTTAAATATGTTTTTGTTTGTCGAAGTGAGGAAAATATTCTTTCTGCGGTGCAAGTGGTAACTGGTATAACGCAAATAATTTTTAGCAATTCCTTTATATTAGGATAAAATTCAGATGCATGAGTCAAAGCTTCTATAGCAGTTTTAGGTTTATCTAATTGGGATTTCCAAAATTGTTTCCACAAAGTAACTTCACCTCTAACCTCTTCTATCGAGCCAATTAGATCATCGATATAAAATTTGGCCGATTTAATAATTTTTTCGATATCTGTATCTTCAAGTAGGAAAAATGGTATTAAATATTGTAAATACATAATCGTTTCGTGTCCGTGACCTAAAAATCATTTTTGATATCTGATATTAAATTATTTAAATTCCGATAACGGAATAACCGATATTATTTATTATTATTATTATTATTTTGAAAAATAAGAAATAACATAATTTATAATATAAATTTATTTTGTTGGTGGCCAAGGCAACAGGGGGTGCCCGAGCACCCATAGCCCCCCCCCTGAATCCGCGCCTGTATTCATGTATAACTTCTCTTTTCACATATACTTATCGTGCTTATTTGTATAGATTGTATATTATCTCTTAAAAAATATAAAAAAAAAAAAGCTTTCTAGGAAAACATGAAATTCTAATTACTAGTTTAAGATGCCATTAAATACAGTTGATAATATCATTTTTTTTTTTTTGCATAAATACATTTACACAAAATTAAATACAAATAAAAATGCACGAAGACTTTAATACAAAATAAGATTTATTCCATAAAAAGGACACTGTAGGTAATTGATTCGTTTATAAATCGTTTGAAAAACATATTTTCATTTGGATCTTTCGTAAATATAAATCATCATCGTAAACAATAATATGGTAAACAATATATTGTATTAAAAATAATTCTTTATGCTATATCGTAATAAGTTATAAACGTATTATTTAACTAAATATATTTTCCCGTACACAGATACTTAACCCATTTCTGTTGAGAAATCAGTTTACATTACCCGCGATGAGGTCTGTATATTATGTATAGTCATGTACACTTCTTTTTTACCAAAAATACCCCTATGATTTTCGAGTTTGATTCAGAAAGGTTGAAATTTCAATACTTTTTTTTTGTTTTGCGATGACAACAAATATAACACAATATCAGACATAAACCATTTTTCGAGGAAATTTGGAAAATAATAGTTTCCTCACCTCAACAGTTGTATCTTAATGTAGCATTTTATAGATTTGAAAGACCATTTGGTTTTTTCGGCGACTTGATTTTCGTCAATTTTTGAATACTAGAGAGCTATTACCTCTTGCATCATATACCTTCCTACTTTAAGTCCGTCCCATCGGTCGAATGGCTGGCGCGTACATAGTTATATATACACTTTCACTTAATCCCTTGCACCCAGAAAAACTCCTTTATCCTATATATATATGTATGTATATATGTATATGTATATATAAGCTTATGCGTAGTCCTCACGGGGGATGAACGTCACTCTGGATTACCGCAGCAATTTGTCGTCGGTGAACCTCTCTAGGGGACTCGCGTGCGCGCGCGCTCAAAATTAAATACAAAGGAAACATTGCTTTTATATCTAGGGAAAAAAATAGAAGGGAGAAAATTACAACCAAAATAAAACAAACCAGCAAAGGGCATAAGACATAATGTACTGTGGTGAACGATGGGGAAGAAATGCGTTGTGTAAAGTATATATATATATATGTAAAGTATAGTATATATGTACATTAAATAGGAAAAACATGATTTTGAAATCAAAGATGAAAACAATATTCTAAGCGTAGACAATTTTTTTAAATTTTTTTTTAGATACTTAAACGCAAATAAGTGTAAGCCATAATGTTTATATTATTTGTATGTAAATAATAATAAAATTAAGTTTTTTTTTTATTCTTTCAAAATGTCCAGAAATATTAAATAGTTTGTTGTGGTTCCGGTGCTCGAGATAATATTAAGCAAGAAAAGTTTTTACACATTATGGTTCTCAGGTATGGAATAGATCGTAAAAGAATATCTATAGGCCCCTAAAGATATTATTTCTTTTATAGTCAATGTAAAAACAACCAATTTAAACCCTAGTTATCTTATCGGATA
This sequence comes from Sipha flava, assembly GCF_003268045.1. Taxonomy (NCBI): domain Eukaryota; kingdom Metazoa; phylum Arthropoda; class Insecta; order Hemiptera; family Aphididae; genus Sipha; species Sipha flava. Next base: position 824,972 of record NW_020272964.1, on the reverse strand, counting down.
AAACGATCATTTTTGTTCTAGGGGTGGAGAATAATAATATAAACTATAACTATTATACTTATTGTGTGATAATAAAACAGAATTTTCACTCGTTTCGTTTGCGTACTTCATTGAAAATTCAACTGATAAGTGAACGTAGTATTGCAGTTGGTTAATGTTTAGTGTGATTCCGTGAATCGTTGATTAATGAACAATCGATTTGTGTTGTGGTAATATAATAGGGGTGGCGAACCTTTTTAGGTTCAAGTGCCAAATTTTTCCTTTTCTGGTTTTGAAAATCGTTTATGTGCCCAAAGAAAATTATATTTTCTTAGACTATAAACTAAATTACAGATTTATTACATCATTTTTATTAAATTTTAGTCATTCTTTGTGAAATACAAGTAGGAATTGTTTTGTTGGTCAAAACCTTTCTTTTCATCGATTTAATTAAATTTTTTATGGCGAATAAGCTTTCACGAATATAGGTTGACGGAAAATATGAAAGCATAAGGAATATTGTCATTTTTAAAACATATAAAATTTGTTTATTTGAATTTCTTACAACCAACATTTTATAAATAATAATTTTTTTTTTTTGTAAGTACAACTTTTCAATTTTGTAAAATTTACATTTTTTGCGCGTGCTATTAAAATTTGGTTAATGATCCATTTTTGACACGTGTGCCATAGGTTCGCCACCCCTATAATATAGTTATGTTGCCAATGCTGTGAGGAATAAATAAACAGTTGGAATAAATCTTTTAGCGCTATTGAATTCGGAAATTAGCTGAACATTTGAAAAAATACGATGAAGATTATGTGAAAAATTGAAAATCAAATTATTTTACCACTCTTACATTCAAGTGGATCGTGATTAAATAATGTAATGGTGGTTTTTCTTTTAAACTTTGACGGGTTTTTTTTTTTTAATTTCTGCTTAAGGACTGCTCTTTTTGAGCTATGTTACTGTAACCTAGTTTCACTACGTTTGTCTTAAATTATACTCCTAGATTTGTTTAGTATTGTTGTATCGTTATATATTTACAAATAAGTTGTATAACACATATAAAATATTACATTTTATACCACTTCAACGTATAACAACGGATCACACAAACTAAAACATTGCACATTTAATTAAGTATACTTTATTCGGTGATAATGAACTTTTTCACGTCAACCATCGAAGAACAAGTTTCAATTCTCCGTCAGTCTAATCTATTTTATAGCTTAACCCAATTAAAATTATATTGCTTGACCTACTAATACTTACTAATATCAAGGGGTGGATTGGTCATAAATATAATTCTTGAATTATTGTTGTGTAATTTCTCTCTCGATGTAGTTTTGGGTAAAACACGATTGCGTACGAAGTTTTAAACGTTGATGCCAAATTTCATACTGGTATTGGTGTATACCATATCGCAAAAAAGTTAGTTAATAAAATAATAATAATAATAAATTAGTAAATACTTTGTGTTTTATTGTTTTTATTACCTATGTTTATTGTTAATGATATCAAATATATTAGATGTAGGACAATTTCGTGATTTCCATTATATTTTACGGTATTTTCCGAGTTTCATTAAAAGTTGGTTATAGATGTCAAGGAATCCAAATTTAAGCATTTTCAAATAATTTATTTATAATAATTTTATTCAAATAAAAACTGTCGATTTTATTTATTAATTACTTTTATTTTATTTAGCCATCCTCATTTTATTTATTATTTTATTATTAATTTTTTTTATGAACTACTCGTATTATAGAACTGTATAATATGAATTTATATGTATTCTATATTTATTAGGTATAGTAAGGGGAAATTAATAAATTTGACAACGTTGCGTACAATTTCATTCGCAATCGCGTTTATTTATTTTTCTTACCCATCTACAAATGTACGCAATCGTGTTCTACCCGTAGTCTTAAATCATTTTCCGTTTTTGTATTTGTGAATTTAAGTAAATAATTGAAAATTGTTGATTATAATAGCTGCTAGTACTCCTGGTATTACCTAATTATATTTATATATTCAGAGTATACATATGTGCGTACAATGACGTATTTTTAACAAGAAAAAAACCGAGACCACGCGTAAATTACCCCGCTTGCGCACGGTGCCTAAAGGATAGCTGGGGCCACCTCGTCGAAACCGAAATGCGTTGCACTGCGCGTTAAACACCGCGTCCTGCGCGCCTAGGCATAAATCACTTTAGGACGGTTAGTTGTTGTACGTTATTATTATTACTGTGTTTATTCCTTTTCCCATTAGAGCCACGTCCCCGTCGACCGGTGGTGCGTTTATTTTTGGAACCCGCTGAGCTATTATACACGTGAGTGTGTGTGGCGCCTACGTACACGCGGTTCACGCCGTCGCGTGATGCATGCGCGCGCGCGCGCGCTCGCGGAACTGCGGTTAATATTCACACGACAACCCTACACGGTCTCCCGGTAGCATGAGCGATGGCGGGAAGTATTAATTATGCGATGCTCGACGACGCGTCGGGATGAACACGTATTAGTACGTATTTTTGATACGCACCCGTGTGTACACTTGTATGTTACGCAAATCGACCGGGACGCAAAAAAACGATCGAAACAGTGTTGTTACTAAATTTGAAATATTATACCGTTTCGATATTTTTCGTCTCCTGTGCGTCATAATGATATTTCCAAGTACCGAATTCATATCCCTGGAAAACACACCTCTATAATATGCCTAGGTGTTTGCGAAATTCGATTTAAGGACAGTACAATTAATATTCATAAACTTCCGCGGTACGGTCCCGTCCGTATTGATTTTGCGTTCGATATCCGTACACCCAGCTGGTACACTACTCTTCAAGTACTGTTCCGTTTAGTTACTCAAATTCACTGGTAACATTAAAATAGCTTACGTGTTATGTTACATACCCATACAAGGCAATACATCGTATTTTTCTTCGATGATTATTTGGAATAAACATTTAAAATAAATTAAACATTTCATTCGTTTATCGATGATTATCGATACACATTACAACTTTTGTTTCTCGAGTTTTTAATTTTGATATTTTGTCGTACGTACACGATTCGTGTATTAACATTCATTGGACCGAAATAATGGTGTTCAACCAAATTGCGTATTATACGGTGACACGCGCCGTCATCACCGTGCGTCGCTGAAAAAATATTCCATTTCACAATCGAACGGTTTCCGGCACGTGTGTTCGGCCGAAAGAAATTCGACTCGGACGTTAGAATATTTTATACATACGTACATTAATCGGTACATTTTACGAGATTCTCGTTCAAATCCATCACCTGTTCGTCCGCTTTTTTATTATGGAGTAACTATTTGTTCCATAACGTCTTCACGTACATGTGCGCTGCAATATGCGCGCGCGTATACGACTAATAATTATCGGGATGAACGTGACGGCGGTCCTGCCATGCAGGGTTTTTGTGCGGCGACCACCGCTACAGCCGCTATGGGAAGGCCACCGGGGAATTGTCATCGCCTAGACACAACATCCCTAATAAATTACTGGGGAGGTTCGTCCTATTAAAAACACGTGCTGCAGATATAATATTTCACATCGAAAATGACTAGGAATACACTTACACCCTACCGTACGGCCGGGACGGGCTTATCCATGATGCGATTTGATCTGGAAAATATTATTATTAGACCCGTGTGTATACATACTATATGTAACACGAATGTGGTCGCAGTGTAGAATATTTTCCCTAGTGCAATTTTAATTATGTTAAGCGCTTAATATAACACCTATAGTATACTATACATCTTTGATATATCTAGTTGGTAAAAGAGTCTGTTCCATAGTTTTACATAACTGTTAATAACATTCTAATTGTATGATTGATATTCGAGCAATCGCGATATTTTAAACAATTAAATTTATTAATTCTTTAGAACATTTATTAACACATACATGGTAAAACGACGTAGTAGACGAAACTTTTTCGTCTTATTATAAAATGAACATAACTATACTACATTTCGTACCGTTTAAAACCTATTCACATAGCATTAAAAATAATATACAGTACTTATTATTGGATATTTATTTCCAGAAATCGTTTAGTCGTTATAAATTTAACCGTTATTGAAATCGTTTCGATCTGAAAACGAAGTCTTCTGATAATATATCTACACTTAGTTTATTCTTGAACCCTCGTAGTGTCCATAAAAAAAATAAAAAAAACAATAAAATTTTAATCGACCATCAAGATTTAACTTAACTTTTCATTAAACTCGCTATCCCTGCATGCGCAGCAACAATAATAATATATCTAATACAATGTATCTATATAATATATCTAATTGGATGAAACGCACTAATTGTTGTTTATAAGATGCGCGCGTTGTTACTATAAATTCTGACTGCTTCATTCTGGATCAGTCGATATGTATATAGTATTTATATTTTATATATTATAATCATTAACCAATGCGTATATAATGTATACCAGCATGGCATAATATTTAAAGAATCTACTCTGATCTCTAATTTATTTTAAATATTAAAAACGCATACGAATTCAACAGTTTATTTTTTTTGTTTTTCAATTTGTAGAGCGCTTATACATTATATTGTATTATATATACACCTATGTATGGCTGCTCTGACCGCAAATACTAAAAAAAAAAAAAAAAATAAATAAATAAAATAAATAAATAAATAAATAAATAAATACGTATACCTATGGTATACGTAACAAGTATATAAATTATAAGAATATATATTATCCGATCGGCGCTTTGTCGTAATTTTCGTTTGTTTATTTTAAGTATCTATTAAAATTAATTATGCTGAGAAAAAAAAAACAAATATAAATACTGCTTCTGGCGTGTTTATATAGTACATAATATTACGGAATAATTATTGAAACGCAATAACATTTTGACACGGATAAATAATGCGTCTCAGACATCGCTCGCGCCATATGAACACCGACACCGTGAATTAGAATCCTTTACGTGAGTTAGTTATATTTCTTATTATTGGTTCACCAAAGCCGCCACATTAACGCACGAAAAATATCCTATTATTCAAACGGCCGTGTATTATTTTACAAAATCATTTCGCGTTATACATTAAATTCTACACTGCAACACAATCCACAAATATAATAAACCGTTGAAGCGCTTTTATCATACACGTACGCGTAATTCTGTGATTCATCACGTTTTGACGTTTCATCTATTGTGCATAACATTTAACGTTAAAATTCAATGTGTTTGAATTTTTTTACAAGTTATCGTGGAAACAGTACAATTCTTTTGGTCCACTATAAGTTTTATTATTTTAGAACAAATAACATTTCGGGCTATATTGTTTGGTGATATGAGCGTAAAAAACGCAGTTGAACGATTGTCATCCACAACAAAAAAAACTGTCAATTCGCGCGAACATCGTACTATTTTTGTGAACAGGGTTATGCTCTATGTTTTATACATATGTGCTATGAATTTGATCGATGTTGAGTCGTAATTATGCGGCAATTGTAAAGCGTCGGTTCATCGATCGACTATCGTAAACAATAGACGTGTGCGTAGCAATAGTCGCGTGTGGCGGACGGAAATCTTTATTGTTTTTTATTTAAAAACATACCACCATAATATGATGGATGAACTCGGCCGGCTATAACAGTTATGAGGTCTCGGTAATTTTATACGGCAAATGTTACCAATTTTTGTTTCTGTCCGACATTTTAGACTACATATTTTTACATATTTTGCACTTTCCAGAATTTTAGTTCTACAGTGCTTATTCTCCTGTTTTAGTGCTACATTTTCGGATTCCTTACATTAATTTCTTTTGATTTGATTGATTTCATGTCATTCATAAATCTTTGATTTAAAATTACAATTGTAGGAACAATTGTTGTAATTATAGATTCCTCATATTTTCATTTAATTAAAACATTTTTTTTTTCAAACTGTTTAACAGAGAATATAACATAAAAAAAAATGATCGGTTTACCATTATTTTTGATGTTTACGGGACATATAATATCGATTATTTTAGAATTTTTTTATATCATAAAATGACGTGCATATTTCAGTGCTATAAAATCCGAGCGTTGATAATTATAATACTCTTATTATATATCACATACGATATATCGTTCAAACACTTGCCCATCTACCGTGCGTGTGTAAATATTATAATACTTGAATCGTAGTCCGCGACATGGTCCTCGACACTTATCTCGCCGCCTCACACGCGCCCGCCAAAACGGATAATAATAACGCGAACGCCCCGCTGCGTGTGGTTCGCGCCGCTCGAGGGGGATGTCGACAAATTGCGAAATATCGTGCATGCCGAATAAAATGCTTCCGTCGACGGCGCCCCGGGCGTGTGCAAACAACCCGCCGGGACGCGTTATACCCCGATCGCGCACGCGTGCGTACAACAAACAATACGATCGTGAGATGCGCACTGTTGTCGTCGGCACGTATTGGATTGACCGACGGCCGTGGAAACAGAGGATCTTGCAAGTAAATATGTGTTGACACGGGGGTTTCTTTTTTTCACGCACTTATTTTTCCGCCGTGGATCTGCCGGTTGTGCAGCACCAGTAAGACGTCATTAAAAACAATTTTGAAAACCCGTCGCGTGCAATACACGCACGATGCGCGTCTGAAAACGATCGCGGGTACAGGGACGACCAATGACGTCCGAAATGCAGTGTTCCGCTGTCGCAAGTATCGAAATACACATTACTACGGTCTGCTTCGTATCACACGGCAGTGGCCATCGCGAAATAGTTGACCGTTTGGTTCGCGTTCGGATGTCTCCGAACGCTCTGCGCGTACGGACGGTTCGTGATCGCTGGTGAACAAATAATCGAAACGCGTTCATAACGTATCGTCTTCGTCCCTAACTCGTCGATGCGCGCGTAGTTTCGATGAAATATGTATTAAAAGCGTTTCCATACAAATGCACCCGGTCGCGTTGCATCACGAGCGTTTATGTAAATACGACTATCGATAAAAATCAGAACGATTAGTATTTACGAGATCAGCGATCGTCCAGTCGATTAGAACTATTATAGTGCAGTTAATTCGCGGTGATCACGGAACTCGGTGGTTACGTGAGCGTGAACGAACGCCGAAACAAACCCATTAGTAATCGTTGTTGACCCGTTGAAATACAACGATTTTATGATATACGACTACTGTGCGGCCTTGCTGTGCGTAGAATTTTCTGGCCGCCCGAACAAACATCGATATCGAATTCGTCGATATGAACACAAGATTTCATGTTCTACGTACGCGAATAACAGTTACTTTAGCCGTAATATTTAACTGACAAACTACGTATCTTAGAACAGCTGAGCATAGTTAGATTCGAATCGCTTACGGAATTAACACATCTGACAAGTCTTACTATTTTTACCTACATCATACTCATGCTACATCTTACATGCATCATTACTTATGCATGTTCAAATTACTAACTAAACGTTGTTGATTGTCCACAGGTTTTGAAATACTGCGACCATCTGCACGGGAAATGGTATTTTTCGGAGATCAGAGCAATATTCTCGCGTCGGTACTTGCTGCAGAATATTGCTATCGAAATATTCATGGCTAGCCGAAGTAAGTGTAACGTTTTTATATCTTAATACTACATTTATAATATAGTGAAGTACAAGTCACTGAGCACTGCTCAATTGTATAAGTACCGTATAATAGTAATAATTCCATAGCATAGCAAACGTGTGCAAAGAGTTGCCGTTTTTCTCTATAAATATATTTAGTATAAATCAGTTTGTAACTATTTGTTAGGTAGTTCGCAGGTTATTATCATAAGTGATTTTACAATCATAAAATCATTAATTTGAACATTCGAGGTATTTTAAATATATACCATGTCTACAGTTAGAATTTGATAAAATTCTGGTAGTAATTTATTTAATAAAAGGTCTTCTCTTAAAGCATAAGTTATCTTTTTAATGGAAATATTATAAAGTACAACCGTGCATTGTCTTGAAAATTTATCAAACAGTTTTCAACGTTCTTTTCGCATTTTATTACCTTACGCTTGGACAAATAAATGTCAACATTACCTCTTCAAAATAATAACTTTCTATACCCGATTTACAATATAATTTACATCATAATTGTTCCTCATGAAAAATAAATCTTTACTCGTAAAACTATTTTTTATTGATCATCGTACAGTTGTACGAAATACGACCATGGTATTATAATTGCTTCCGTTTATGTCTGTAATATTGTTAAAACGTCGCGTCGAGCATCGGTACAGTGTCTCGTTCTACATGTTCTTTCGCAGCAGTAAATGCACGTGCTGTCTAGAATGCAGTCGCAGTGTTAGTGGTATATATCCGCATATTCGATCCCCGATATTGGAACGTATCAGGTGAGATTGTCTACCGTAGGAATCTCCAAACTTTTACATTCAAGGGCCACATAAAATTTCAAAAGCTCTTGGCAGACCTAAATTATGATACAGCCGTATAGGTGATATTTGACACGTGTACGCGATACTGACTTTGGATATTACACGTACTTTTAGATAATTTACCGTTTTTTTGGGGGCCGGTTAAAAAATAGTTTGGAGACCCCTGGTCTACCGTATACCAGACTATACCTGTACAGTGAGCGGCTGAAACACGAAGATATTATTATATGGTCGTAAAAAACATGTCTATTGTAGTGCAATAACGGTCACCACATATGGTTGATTCTTCGGATGTTTTACATGAGTAGAGAGACAGGGATCACTCGTTTCGATGCCAAACATTATAAACTCGTGTTTGATATTAACTCTGGACTACATGAGGGATATTATGACATGTTCTTGACCTCCGTATTGTCGGTGCATAATTTCACCGTCTCCTAGAAACATGGCACTCATGTACAACCGTGACAAATAAAATGTAAAATATTTATAAACCCATTGTATTCGATAATTCTGCAGTATAGTAGTGTATAGTAGTGTATAGTCATCGCATCACTGCTCTCACCAAGTTTCGGAATCGTTTGTTTAAAAACCGCAACGATCGAGCACCAGAACGCACGTAATGCAATCATCTGTGGACGTCGCATCCAAGAAACATGATAAAGTACCTATAAATTCACTTATACATGTACTTTGTAGCGTATTCTTTTTTTTAGTTAAATACCATTCGGGAGCAACCGGTAAACACAGGGTCTGCACGATTTCTGTTCCCTGCCCGATCTTGTTCTACTCTGCCAAATCCGCAGAAAAAACGTAATAAGGAAGTATTATATTGCTAATAACTGTTATTAAAACCAGGTGGGATCGCACGTGTGTTCCACGCATTCATATATTTATTCCCTTGCGGCCCAAAAGTATTAAATAAATATTATAGTCAAATGCTCGAGCGTGCTGCAGTACTAAGCACATCTATATTCCATATGGTCCGGATTATCGAATAAGGGATTATATTCCCATGCGGTTTGTGCACTAGTGTCATAGTTTTTGTTGCAGCGACTGCAGCGGGTAGTTCTTAATGCACGCGAACCGAATTTATTTACTTTTCCCTTTATATTCTTCCCTATCTTGCGCATCGCGAGACGTCTTAGTCGATTATCGTGCTCGTCGCGTCGTACACGCCAAGAAATAATTGTCGGTTTGTCGCTTGTAAAAGAAAAAAAAATCACGAGAAACCAAAAATATGTACGATTAAAAAAAAAAAAAAAATTCTACCGACGTAGGTGGATTATGTGGGTTTGTGTGTATATATGTATATTATAGTATTGTATCTCGAAAAACTGTGACTGTCATCACTCATCGAAAAACAACAAACACCGTAACTACGCCTAATAAAACTCGTTTCGATACGAATCTCCTGAGTACGAACCTACCTCATCGCCGTCGTAACATAATACGAGTATTATAATCAGAACGGATAAAACTAGAAATTCTATATCAAAGTAACTATTGAAATTTCAAGTATTTGTGTACCTAACTATGTTTCAAAAAAAAAACGGTTTTGAAGTTTTTAATTTGATCGTCGTTGAATATACAAATTGATTACGTCAGTACTCATACTATATAAGTACCTACGTATAATTATTATTGTTATTACTATATAGTATTATCTTCTTGGGTCCACGTACATGATACGTGTTTACTATTAAAAAATTTTTTTTCGATTTTTACATTATATATGAATACAATATTCGAGTCATATGATAAACACTCCATATAAACGAAATGAGTATTCATAAACGAAAATGAACATTTTTTTTTTTATTATAATAAATATATTTGATATATCATAATATAAGCTATAACGATTTGATTTGCCGGATTCCATTCCCCCCCCCCGATGTGTACCTATGTGTGAGCGTGCGCGCGTGTGTGTGTACAAGACGAGCACGATGTGCATATGCGACTGACATTTTTTTTCTTTAATTTTATCTCTCAACACCAGTTCTCTGAGTTTCTGTACGCGACAACATTCCACTTGGTATTTTTTTGTTTTTCTTGTTTTTTTTTACACGATAAAATATGTATAATATTTTTTCCTACTTCGTTTTTTATCATCGTCGGCTTGGCTTTTGTCTGTCTAAAGCCGGCCAGTGGAATCTAAACCGGACACAATCGGCCCTCGAAATCTCACGGCCGGTCCGAATTTCATCTTAACACTGCCGTATAGTATCGCTTTTTTTGTTTTTATTTATACGTACACGAACAGCCACAGACACCCGATTACATATTCATATATATATATATATGTGTGGTATATATACGCACACATCGGTACGCACGCTCGTACGAGTAAGGTTTTAACGACACGTGTTTGTGCACTTATTTTCGTCATTATTATTATTACTATTATTATTAAATACCGTGTAATAGCGTTTTTTTTTTTCTGTGCGTTCTTAAATTGTGATTCCAAAACGCGTCACGACCAATGTATTATATGACAACGGTCCAAATGTTTCTGAGCAATAAATTTGGCTGGCAGATAATTAAGACACTTTTGTCTGATCGTCGAGAAGACAAACGTATCGAATATAACTGGCCCGATATCATCGGACGACATGACGCAAAGTACATATTTTTCTTTCATACATATTGTTCGGTTTATAACTCAATTGAAATACAATTAACTCCGATCGAATCGACTCCGGACATAATACTGAGGCGAGCTTTGATAATTATACACTTGTGCATAAGGATGTTTATAATAATAATAATTTCCAGTTTACATCAATTTCCAAAGTCGATAATTATGCATTTATAAATAAATAAATGTATATATATATATCTTTACAATATTAAACGTTTTAAACCCACGAAGCTCATAACAATAGGTTGAAAAGTTTAATTTATTAAAATAAATACAATTTGATGATTTGCATGTATGTGTCACCGATGTAGACGCTAAAAATGAGACGCTTCAAATATTTTGTTTGCCTCGATATAATATAACAGCGAAATATTAGTTAAGATGTGAATACGACTGAAAAACACGATTAATACTTTGTAGAGTCGAGTTTATCTATAACCAATCAAAACTATAATAAAGTATTGGGTGATTTTGTTTTTGTCAATCAACATTTTTTTATTAATTAATTAACTTAATTTTATCATTTTAAACTGATTTTAATTCCTCAATACTTTATAAAAGTATGTTTATCTGTCCAAAAACAAATTAAAAAACGTGATAAAACCACAAACTCTTTTTGGAATATTAAAATAATATAATTTATTATACCTGACTGCGTTTATCTTATATATATATATATATAGTTATATAATGTGGTTTGTATATCATTATATTAAATTTGAATATATATATATGCTATTGAATAGTAAAAAAAAAAAAAAAAAACCGAAAATCATTCATTTAGTAAATATATAGATTTATAGATAGTATAATGTTTTAATTCGCTATTCAATTTGATATTTTTCGAATTAAAATATTAATATAAAATAAATTGCCTATCCATATTATTAAATATGTTCCGTATATTATTATAATAATCTAAACGATTATGTTTTATCGACATTTTTATAATATCTGTAAATAAAATTATAATTAGATTTATAAAAATGAAAAAATAAACTAAGCACATTAATGTATGCATATACGTTTGCCGTTCTTGATTGAGTATTATATTAATTGTTGGGTATATTCAAACAATATTCGTCTGCTTTTTTAAAACACATTATTTTTAGATTTAACGTTTTAATGTCCCGAACTGTCATATTTACAAGTGTAGAATATTTTTAGTATTTTTTTATTTATTTATTGTTTTTATTGTTTACATTGTACGTAGATTACTTTAAAACCAATAATTCATAAGTCCAATAAATTATGAATTTTATTCAATGATTAATTATTCAATTTTGAATTTATTTTACAAAAAAAAATTAAACCCAAAAATGTATAAATAATTATTTTTGTATAATATAATATAAAAATCATGTTCCATAAAAAAAAAAGGTATTGTAAAAAATACCTGTCATTCCAATGTTCTTTAAAGTTTTTGAGAAGTACTATTTCTAAAAATAGTATTCCATTTCCGCTGAAAGCAAACCGCCAAACGCCACATAATTTAAAATAAAGATCTTAAATAAAAATTTATAATCGGATTACTAAGAAAGATAAAACTCATGTGACCTTTACAAAAATACAAACTTTTACGAACCTATACAAATAACTTTACACAAGCATGATTGATTTTTTTTTTTTGGTATTAAATTTCATTACTATCATAATACCAAGTAATATCATAAGTAGTGGCGTATATAAGGGGGTATCCAGTAGGATACAGCCCTCCATAAATGATTCAAAAAACTTAAAAATTATTTTAAACATATGTTATATTTTAATGGTGCTTTATGCTTATTTATAATTTGTGTCCAACGTCAAATCGTTTTGGGATATTCTTTAAATAAAATATAGATAAGTACCTACTGTGTCTTGATAGTAATTCTTAGATAGCAGTAGTAATTTAACTCTGTCAATAGTAGCCCCTCCCGAAAATATTTTCTATATACGCCACTGATCATAACTATATCAGGTATGTATGTGTAAATAATTACGTTGCAACTTATTGAACCTTTCGAAATAATTCAGAATTTTGAAATGATAGCGAAACTTGAATGTAGGCTAACCGATATTTAGATCATATAATTGTGTTGGTATTTTGATTACCTGTCAACTGGTACTTGCACTGAGAACATTAACTTACGAGCAAGTTACAGTTTAGCAACAGAAATAAGTTGGTATTTTTTTTTTCCGAAAAAAGTATTAAATGGATTATTACATGTTTTCGTATAGACACGTTCACATTAAACGCAACATGTTACAAGTCATAATTTAGTGGTTTCCGTATAAAAAAATTAGTCTCTTGACTCTCTGAAATTGATAGTGTAGTCAACATGTCTACGTCTACTCGGGTAGCTGCAGCCATTCTTTTAGACGTTTTGAAATACAAATACACATAGTACAAATCCTGTACCTATGCTTTTTTTTCACATTACTTTTTTCTCTTCTGTATGCACATAGTAAAGTAATCATTTTTTTTACGACATTCGTCAGGTGACACCGTTTTCTATAAGCTCGTTAATAATTGATCAGCAATGGAAACCCAAGCATAATTTTTTCATATGCCATTAAAATTATTTTTATACAAAGGATTCCATAATATTCTTTTATCATGGTAAATTTCTATACATTTTAAAATAATTTCGTTTGACCACTGGAACATTGTGTAATCGAAATGAAATATTTTAATAAACAATAAATACTAGCTTGTTTCATTGTCAATCGTCAACTACCAGTTGAAATAATAGAAATTATTAATAATAAGTTAGTTATTAGTAGAGCATGGATTTCAATGCAAAATGCAATTTTTTTTTTTTCTAAATCCTTACGCAATGCTCAGAAAAAATGTTTCAAGTGGTTTAAATTCATATAATTCAATTTTTATTTTGCATTTTTTTGCATTTATTGTTATATTTACTTCTTTAATGCATTTTTGGTATTTTTACTACTTTTAAGGACATTATTTTCATATTTCTTAAAAATTTAACATTTTTGGGAATATTTAAAAAAATTTCATGTAAGTATACAATTTTTTTCTTTAATCAACTTATTGACAACTACACTTTATCGTCTTATTCTATCGTTATATCATTAAACTATGGTATAAAAGTCGATGACAATAATAATAATTCGGACTACGTATGTGGAAAGCATCGATCAAATAAAATAAAAAAAACTTGAATGCATTTTTGGTACTCGTTTTTCACATTTTTAATACATATTTTTACGTCATTAATAAAAAACATCTAGGTCATAATTGTATTTTTTATAAGACATTTAATGTATTTTTTAGGGCATTAAAAACCATGTCCTAGTTATTAGTAATAGGTTCACAAACTTGTGTCCATACAAGCAGTAACACGTTCGTGTAACATACTTTTTTGTTTCACTAAATTACCGACTATTAGCCGATCGTCGGTTTTTAACCCAAATGTGTTACAAGTTCGCTGGATTGTTGCAAGAATATGTTACAAAAATGCGTTGCAAGTTATGCGTTGCAATTGCATGTTACACAAGTGTGGACGCATCTTAAGATATATATCTTAGCGATTATGTTTCCATTCGTTATTACCTGAATTGCTGTGTTTTATTTTCGGGTAGTATTGAATGTCGAAGGTTGAATCATGTAGTGTGACACCACGCGTGAGTATGTAGTAAGATATAGAGTTAGGATAATTTTACGTTTGATTAATTATAATAAATTATTACTGTTTTATTTAATTTTTTTTATTATTATTTTTTTATAGTGATCAACTACTCTACGAAGTACTAATACGTCTATATAATATATACGTTTACTGTACACGTTTTGTACCTCCATAATCCGTGCCCTGATATTTCACACACGCATTAGAGGCTAAAGTGTTTACATTTTCATTCTGTACACTAAATTATCAACAAATGTTTGTAGCTCATAACGTGCTCCATGGTCAGAGATCGAGCAAATCTTAACAAAACTTCTGAAAATGTATTGTTAATCTATTGTTGACATGATATAAATATCTCTGTATTTATCGTTTGAACTGATTCTACGATATAGATTTTGAAAATGGTGTTGTGATTTTCCAATGAATTCGGTTTTATTACACATTTTACATTTTGTATCGTTTAAAGTGTATCATAGTACACACCTGATCCTAACCTGATCCGCATATACGTTATTAAAATACGTCGATGTAATGTGCATTGTACCTATATCTATAATGATGATTCAGCTAATAAAAGTCGTGAATAATAGCTGAATACTTATGTATATTAGTATTTCCTCGTTTGGTATATCATTTTTTCTGAAATCAAATGATTGTTAATGTTTTAATATCGTTTATCCCGCATTCACGGTTTTCGATCGTGTCCGGAGTCTATATTGTGTACACTAGAGCTGGACGAAAGGACACTACACTCACGATGCGAGGTTGTATACATATAATAATACTTCAGTATTGTATCGCGATCGCAGTTTTCATATAAATTTATTAAAATGCACTCGTTTGTGTTCATACGAGATAATGTTATGTTATGTTGGTGTACAAAAAATAGTACAATATCCGATTTATTTTGCTCGTAAAAGTTTTAAGATTAATATATATTATGTTAAATATGCGTAGTTGTTATATGTTTTTACTATTGAGAAGGATCAACCGTAGTAACTGTGAACTTGGAAAATTACCTGTGTAGTATAAACAGGCCTGACGGTAAGGGAGAAGGAATGATATTGTAAAATATTTAAATAACAAAAATTAAATAATTTTCGTAAATAATTGATTTATAGTATTTTTGAGTAGTTCTTTTTTTTTTTTAAATGATCTATTACACGCCATACATACCCATACTATTTTACTCCTAACAGTTGCGTCCTAACAGTCAAAAATAATGGAGTCCTTAAGATATACTCGATGGAACCGGCTTTCTCTCTCCACGGCCCTGAGTATGAAAAAGCATAAACCCACAAATACGTGTGGGCACCTTTTATGTAGTATCATACCGGTGGTGCTAGTGCACCGTTTATTATGTATATATACCTCTGCTGTCTGATTTATTGTTACGAGTGTGTAGCGTTTTGAGGGTTTGTTTTTGAACAGGAAACGTTCGTTTTGAATAGACCGGAAGTGCTTAGGGGTCGTACGGATTCGAGAAATTATCTTCGACCCTTCTCGTCAGCGGGGTCTACCCGATGTGTTTTGTTAAGGGTGCTGGTGCCGCCACTGACGCCGCCGGATCAATGTTAATTCGATTTTAAAGGACGGCCGGAAAACTCATTTTCTACCACCCCCTCACGTTTTTCCTACTCATATATATATATATATATATAATTTATATGCTCGGTATATACACAAACATGAGTTTATACCAGCGTCGCCTCTAGTATAACACTTCGGTCCGCAGAAAGGGTCGCGCAAAAACCGAATTATGTACATACACCGTCCCATCCGTGGTACAACTATATGGCGAAATGAACGAGCGCTCCTGCTGCAGTTATTTCACTGTATATGTATAGATGTTCATGTGTTACAGTGTGAAGTTTTGCTCGATGAGTCTTCTTACTGTAGATATACGATTTCGGCGACGTAGTAGTTCGTTTTTTTTCAATCCGCTAAAAGGGTTTCGGCTAGACTGAACGTGTTTTTCTAACTTTGACCTATTACGTCTACATGGTGATTACAATCTTTGTGTTCTATTATTATTACTTCTATTAAGTTACGGTATTATACGTTTTTCGATTTTTCATTTTCGTCATGTGCATTAAAATTACTATTGTGTAGATTACAATATTTTTATAACGTATTATTTTAATGGTGTCGATGATAATAATGCTAACCACCGCCGTGTGTATATTTTTGATGTTCATGGTGTACTGATGTTTTGTTTTCTCATATCTTTTGATCCCGGATGACACTTTTACGCAATAAAGGACGTCACATGCCGTGATGAACTAATATTATTTTTATACTCCCGCGGTAACCATTGATTCAAATAAATCAGTGCTTAAATGTAATTTATTTACCTAGCTATATGTGCACTCAATGGCCGTGTTATTTTTGATGCGCCTATTAATACAGTTTATTATACATATATAAATGCACAGCTCTACTGTAATAATATGTCCCGTCTTAAATTAGTACTTCTAATGGGACGTGGTTAATTTTTTTTTTCTTCGGTGTATGTTATGTATTATAATTTATTACGTCTTACGTGTTGTTTATTAATTGCACTTTAAAATGTAAAATGTGTTTTCAACTGCTTTATATAATTATTATATACCTTAGGAGTGCGCGTAGTATGTATACAATATCAAACTGGTATTATTTTCAATCACTAAGAAAGATTACAAGAAAACCGAATTAATTTAGAGAAAAAAATTGTTTGACTGTATAAATTATAAACAAGATTATTTTTCATGAAAAATATATTAAAAAACTAACTATAGAATATTTTAACACTCCAAAATAATATTGAATTATATTGGAAATTAAATTTTTGATTTTGAATATGTACATTATTGTTTATATTTTTTTTTTAGGTTAATTAGTCCTTAATCAATATTATGAATATTTTAAATTACTAAATTATATTTTCGATTATATTTATTTATTTACATTTATTTATATTTATTTATTATATTATTATTACTTTTTTTTTATTATGAATATTTTAAATATATTACTAATTGTATTGTTTTAAATATTTATAGCGTCCGTAATGTTTTCATTCCCTGACCAGAATACAGTTAAAAGAGTCATAAAAGCCTTGCCAAGAGTTGGAGTTGGTATCAAGTACGGTTTACCACAAACAAGGTAAGATTTTGGAATTTATCCTTCACTTTTTTAAATTTATGACACTGAATTAGACACGTTTATTGAGCGTCTGTTTGTTATACTTTTGTTTATCTACCTTTTTCAAAGATTGAATATTTCTAATAAATTAAATGTGAAGTTAATATAATGTTCAAGAATAACGTATCGATATCGGTTAAAAAAAAATGTTTACGTCTAGAATAGTTATAGACTAAAATATGATTCGAAAATTATAAATTTTCAATGTTCAATGATAAAAAGTATAATATTTTAGAAAAAAACAAATTAGCCAGGATAAATAAATTATGTGCTATTAAGAAAATATTTATTGTTTTGTAGTGTTACAATATAAATTTTCCTCCAAAATGTGAAAATCAAAATGGATTATTCTTTTCCATATCATATTACATCAGAATAACGTTTATATTCATCGTTATTTTTCCTCTTATTTTCTATGCCGACATAACGTTTCGCTATTACTATACCAATTAGCATTTTAATATGTCCTGCGAGTCAATACGCTTTTTTATATACATTATTTGTATTTATATTATAATTTATATTTTTATATCATTCTTATTTACTAATAATTTGCTATAATTCACGTTGACTTATTATAATATGAAGTTATATTACGCTATTTGTCTATAAACTTTCAGACGCGCGTCCATGATGTCTCCCAGACAGTTGATGCGGAACTCGAACATGACGCAAAAATGGCAGCGCCGTGAGATATCCAATTTTGAGTACCTCATGTTCCTCAACACCATAGCCGGTTAGTTTATTGTAATTATATTCGCAAACACAAACGTCCACTTGCAGTGGCATGCTGATTATAATGCTGTCACACTTTTCTTTGTGGCATAATATTTGTACCCTAATGAAATTGTTCGGATTACTTTTTTTTGTAACTCATTTTCTGACCAGTTAACGAGGGCTTAGATTTAACTTAATAAAGGAATTGAGTGGAAATTAGGGCGTTTGGACTATGACTAAAATGAGAAAAATTTAAAATATTGATTTTCGGTGCAATGCGGCTCATAGTCATGACTAGGGTTCAAATGTCTATGAAGTTATATATTTTATCTATGGAATTACATTAAATGTAGACCTAGATACGAATTTGATTCGTGTTTCACTGAATCCAATAATATTATTTTTATTATTTTTATTTTATTTAGTTTTTCATATTTCATATTTGGTTTTATATTTTAAATACATATTTATTATTATAAGTAGGAAATATAAAAATAACACCTAATATAAATTACAATACATTTTTAATACCATAGGTGAAATAAATTTTACTCTGTACATTTTTGTACTTTTTTTTTTTTTTTTAGCTAAAACATATAATTTATGTTTTTTTTTTGTGTACGATTGCATACATATTATAGCCATTTTATGTACATAAACATCCGAGCATAGTCTCATGACGGCTTCGAATTTTTTTTTTTTTTTTTTATTAGAAATATGGTTCTATACTGTGAAAAGGTTACCGACCCTCCATTCCACTGCAATGGCACGGGTACAAATTATTTTTCGAAAACGTTTATCATTCGTGAACGTTTGTTCGTAGACAAATATGTACACGCCACGTACATTGCCGCGCGGTCGCATAAGTAACGCAAACGTACGTGACGTGACAACGGCCAACGTACCAACATCGCCGGAGCGAGGACGTCAACGGTGACGGTAAAATAATAATAATCGTCGCCGACGCGGTTCCTCCGCCGGGACGCGTCGCTCCTCGACTGTCCCGCGCGATCGCTCAACGTCCTGTTCTCGTTCGGGTCCTCCAAATCACTGACAGCGCCAATTAGTGTGCACGTCGTCACACGTGTCGTACGCTCGCCGCCCTACCCCGCCCACCGGCCGTTTCCCGAACAAACATTATCGTTGCCGCGCGGCCACTCTCTAATTTTAAAAACCACGATACCATAATGTTAAGGTGGCGCGGACGTCGCGTTATTTCTTTCGCCTACGCACGCGTGTCTCGCGCACGGCGGGTAACTCGCCGACGTGGCGCCACCGGAGACGGCGATCGTTTTCGTCGTGGGTACTGTACGGACAGATAGACGTGAGGCGGAAGAAATTGAAAGTGTGCCTTAGAAAGGGTTCGAAAAAAAATTTAAAAAAACCGCATCCAAGCAAAATTCATACAATGAAATCGATTATGATTCAATCTTGATAATCCGCTCGAATTCTCTGATATCGGTACAGATTTAATCGGGTTTCACTCGACGACGCATAATTTCAGTTCCGGTATTGTTTTTAGAATACAATATTAATTTTTTTTTATCGATACGATGAAATACTTCGCCGTGTTGTTCGTCTACCGAATATTTTCCACGCGGAACGATCGCCGATTTTCGAACCGTGGCATGTATAACGAGACCAATTTCTTTCGACATCTATTGATGTCACTGATGCACGTTTTTAAAATGTCAAATCTTTTCCAGTTTAATCATCTGATAAGCTCTGGTCACGAGTTTTACACAACGCATTATTATTACAATAATAAGTTGGTAAATTCTTGTTTAATATAACTATTGACTGCCTTCATCTCTCTATTTCCGATTTTTATGATACGCCGTGCTCGATTGACCTTTTATTATTGCTCACGACTAAAGTAATATTTCGTGAAAATTAACGAATTTGGTTATGAAAATGTATTTTGACTAATCGCAACATACATTTTGAGTTCAAATTTATTCTCATTTGAATCAACAAAGGAAAAATATGTGACTATTTTTATTTGATTATTTTTTACTTTTTTTTTATTCGAACTTTTATTTATTTAATTTTACATTTTTCAAAAGATTCATTAAAATTTTTATGTTATTTTTTATCTCATATACTATACTATATATATATTTTTTTATTACACACAAATTTTCTCTTTATATATGTTAACTTATTGTTATATAATGGTTTTAAAAATGTTGAAATTAATTTTATCAATATTTTATAACGTCTGTCTTATCATCATTGATTTGAATTATAGGACGAACTTACAACGATTTAAATCAATACCCTGTTTTCCCGTGGGTTCTTACCAATTATGAATCAAACGAAATGGACCTCGGCCTTCCGTCCAACTACCGAGATTTATCAAAAGTATGTTTATTATTTTATTTTATACATATACTTTTTTTTTTTTTAAGGTGATCTACATTTTATAAAATTTATTTTAGGATCGATTAAATAATTAATTTATAAAGGATATTAGGTCAATTCGATTCAGTCAATTCCGAAAATATTTTATTCTGTCACAATTTGTTTTTGTGATCGTAATGAATGTATCGTAGAATGTATCATAAAAATTATAATGTAACATTATTTTTGTTTAGCCAATTGGCGCGTTGAATCCTAGTCGTAAAGCCTACTTCGAAGAACGGTACGGCTCTTGGGAAAACGATAGCATTCCGCCTTTCCATTACGGTACCCATTATTCTACAGCGGCTTTCGTTCTAAATTGGCTCATTCGAATCGTGAGTGTCGTTTTTTTTTTCGCTCGCATTTTTCCAAACTATTATTGAAACGCGATGTATTTTTCAGGAACCGTTCACCACGATGTTTTTGGCTTTGCAAGGTGGCAAATTCGATCATCCAAACCGATTGTTTTCTTCTATTGCGCTCTCTTGGAAGAATTGCCAACGAGACACTTCTGACGTTAAGGTATGTACAGGCGTGCGTTAACTCTTGCGTACCGCAGCAATGTCGTCATATACCCGTTTGCGGATGAATTTCGTTTTTACTCGGTTCATTTTTCCTTCTCGACAGGAACTAATACCCGAACTGTTCTTCTTACCCGAAATGTTGTCCAACGATAACGAGTACAAATTGGGACATCAGGAAGACGGCACTTGCGTGGACAACGTCGAGCTACCGCCGTGGGCTACTTCGCCAGAAGAGTTCATCAGGATCAACAGAATGGTACGTATTATATGTGGCGCGTCATATCGATTTTGATATTTTCACACACCGTTTAATAACCAGTTGTTTACGTAATATATTTGTTCGATACACCACATGTTCATTTTGATCGCAGGCTTTGGAATCCGAATTCGTATCGTGCCAACTTCATCAGTGGATCGACTTGATATTCGGATACAAGCAAAGAGGTGGGTGCGCAATCGCTAACTAAACTATTAACTCCCCCAACGACTCCGAGTGATGAGCATGTTGGATTTTATCGTTATTAATATTAAATAAATCATCGCCGTTTTTCTCGTCCGCAGGACCCGAAGCCATCAGGGCGTCCAACGTGTTCTATTATCTGACGTATGAAGGAAGCGTCGACATGGACACCATCACGGATCCCATAATGAGAGAGGCTATCGAGAATCAAATACGTTGTTTCGGGCAGACGCCATCTCAGCTGTTGATGGAACCACACTTGCCCCGCAGTTCGGCCATGCACATCGTAATCATATACATATGTTATAACATCCCTTTCACCGATATATGCAGTGTCGGCTTGGTCCAGACGGCTTATAAGCTCCGACCCATATTTTTCTATACGAAGCCTTATTTCATTTGTTTAAAATAAATAAATAAAACGATAAAACTGAAACAATAGTTTATTGGAAATAATTACTGAGAGCGAAGACGAAGTAACAAAAAAATCTTGATTGTAATAAAAGCAAAATCGGTATTTATTGTATTTTTTTTTAACATATAATAAATACGAATCATGCTTTTATTACAATGAAGATTTTTTTTGTTACTTCTGTTGTTATTATTTTTTTTTTTTTAACTCATATTAATTTTATCATTTATGTGTCGTGTCAAAAAAAAATATTATAAAAACAACATGACGATCAACCGTTCAATCAAAATAATAGTGTCCTTTAATAATGATAACTGTAAAAAAAACATTTAGAAATTGACAAAGAAAAAAATGTTTTAACAATGTGGCTAACTCATCAGAACTATTAAAAGGATAACTGATATTATTTGTACAATTTGACAACATACTTAAGTTACTATATACAGATATTAAATATTGTATAGATGTATTGTATAAATATACATGCATATGCTTACATTTATATATTGTTAACATTCAACTCAATTTTTACCGCAATGAAAATTGTCGAAAAAAAAAATAAATTGTTAAGTGATGTTTTTGAGAGTCCTTTAGTGTCCAGGTCGACACTGGATACTTGTGTATACGCCGTTTCACACACCCCATCAGCTAGACCAGATAGTAGTGTTAACGCAATTTTTTTTTCCCCAGTCACCAATGATGTTCACCAGCATACCGGACGACGTTTGCATGACCATGAAGTTCCCGTCAAACTCACCGATTTGTCACATATCGGCCAACACGTTCCCGCAACTGCCGATGCCGGCCGTCGTGACCGTCACCACTAACATGCAGTTCGCGATAAACCGATGGAACACAAACTATTCCGGTTCGTCACGAGCATTCCAAACAATAATATTACTTAAAACCCATGTATCTCTGTATTTAGTGTTCCCAATTATCACGTCACCTTCTTTCAATTTTCAAAAATATCTCACTTCCCTTCTAAACATCATTTTTTTTTTTTTTTTTTTTAACTAAAAGCCCATTTGTTTTAATCGACCATTTAAGAAAATTTCAAAAAATAGAAATATGGGGACAATATGAACAATTTTCGCTAATAAACGTGATTATCTAATATATAATTTCGCATTTCATACTGTAAAATAATTACACGAAAAATACATATATGATTAATGACTGCTATGAGGTAATGATTTTTTGCTTATGAAACAATATACCGCTCAATAAATGTCAGTATCAGTCTTAAATCTTTCTTTTCACATATATTTTTTTTTCTATTCGGTACCTATTTTGATTTTGTGAAAAGTTGTTCAATGCCCTAAAGTCTTTTGCGACTAGGTATGTCGACTAAAAAGCCATAATTAGTAATTTAACCTTCCTGTCCAAAGTTGAAGGAACATAGATCTTGGTTTGATTTAAAACATATTCTATCATGCATATAATTAAAATTTAAGTGACAGAAAAAACGCCCCTAAACATCCTCTTAAATAGAACGCCTCCTTAAGTAAATACACCCAAGGGAAGCGACAGCGCCCATGTTAGAAATACACCATACGGATACGGTTTATATATATACATGTTTTAATTAAAAACATACAAAATCTTAAACTTTTAACGCTGTTTTTATTTATTTATTTTTATATATTTATTTACATTAATATACTTAATTACATTAATATATATATATTTATTTATTTTCCTTTCAGTGACAATTCAATCGCCAAGTTATGCTGAAAGTCCTCAGCAACCGAACGTTAACTTACCTCTTGTTATGGATCAAATTTTGAGTAAGCTTAATGCAATAATCCCAACAGTCCCAACACTGCTCGTACCGTTCGCTGCACACGCGAAGCAACTCGATTTTAAATCGGTTGTTGTCGATTGGTGTTATGCATAAATTATCACCCAAAGTTGTTAATAACGTTGACGGTTCACCGATATTAAATCTCGTTATCTGTTTTTTAGCTCAATCCAATAGCAATGTGAACATCACAATGAAACGCCATCTAGGTGACAACTTTAGTCAGAAATTAAAAATCAAATGGAATTGTTTTGTGACAACAGTGGACAGCCGTTTCTTGATTGTTTGCGGTTTTTGGGACAATAGTTTCAGAGTGTTCTCCACTGAAACTGGTAATGCCCGCGTAACTAGCTTGACGATGTAATAATAAGACAAAAAATATCTACTTATCGCTTGTGTCCTATTCTGTATCAGCAAAAATTGTTCAAATCGTTTTTGGCCACTATGGTGTGGTAACGTGCTTGAGTCGCAGCGAATGTAACATCACTTCAGACTGTTATATTGCCAGTGGATCGTCGGATTGTACTATATTATTGTGGCATTGGAACGCAAGAAGTCAGACAATTGTCGGAGAAGGTGATCACCCTACACCAAGAGCTACGTTAACAGGCCACGAACAACCAGTCACTTCAGTATCTATATCTGCTGAACTTGGATTAGTCGTATCCGCATCCTCGGGTTAGTATCATGTGCATTATTTATTTTTTACATTTAGTATTAAAAACGGTTCATTTGTTTTTTAGGTGGTCCAGTTCTTGTACACACTACATTTGGCGATCTTCTTAGGTCGCTGGACCCTCCCAATGGCTTTGAAAATCCTGAATGTGCTGTTATGTCCCGAGAAGGCATCATTGTTGTGAATTATGAACATGGCAGCATCGCAGCATTTACAATCAATGGGAAAAGACTGAGACATACCATGCACAACGATAATATTCAAGTAATAATAAGACATTTAATCATAATTTCTGTTCTATTGTACATTTATGACCTATAAACTGTGATCAAATAATTAATGGTCACTTTTCCTGGTTATATGGTTGTTATTTTTCAGTGAAAAATTCTTAAAAAAATTACACTGATTTAAAAAAAAATATCTAAACAATGCAATTGTTACTTAAATTATTTTTAAATTTTTTTTGTGTGTTATTTTTTTTTTTTTTATTCTTGTTTAAATTATTTATAATTTTACATTGTAATCAATAACATTTATTAATTTATTTAATTTTTTTTTGTGTCAATTTTACAATAGATACTTTCAATTAATATAGAATTATATTTTTCAGTGCATGTTGCTAAGCAGAGATGGTGAATATTTAATGACAGGAGGCGACAAAGGTATTGTTGAAGTATGGAGAACATTTAATTTATCACTTCTATATGCTTTTCCTGTTTGTGACAGTAGTGTGCGATCTCTGGGACTTACACACGACCAAAAGTAATTAAAATTTAGTATATTGTTTATTGTTAGTAAATATAATTCAATTTTAATCTTATTTTTTCATACTTTTAAAGATTTTTGTTAGCTGGATTGTCAACTGGATCAATTGTCATATTCCACATTGACTACAATAGATGGCACCATGAGTTTCAACAGCGATATTGATGTATTCTTCTCGTATAATCTATATTGTACAGTGTATGTTAATTATAATTTTAATTTTTAAGTGTTATTAAAAGTTTGAGCTCAATGAAAATGTATACCTACTAGTAAGTTTGCAATAATTTGATCACTTGATATTAGCATCTATGTTTTTATCTATCCCATATCTTGGGTTAGAAGTGTAATAAACATTATATCAACATATGTGATCGTTCTGGATGTTAACATAATTTATTAATATTAATGTTTATATTCAAAGGGATAAAAAAGTGTTACCAAATATTTACAACCATCTTTATCTGTTCTGTTTTTACAATCACTCATGTTGTTAGCAAATAATGTAGTATTTACCCTTTGTTTAGTTTTGTTACAAATTCACTTGTTTAAATTATTGGTTTAGTTGTAATTGTATGCTATCATGTTTTTCTTATCAAAGGTACCTTATACAAAAAAATCTAAAGAGAATTTTTAAAGATCCAATTCAAACTACTATTGTGTTTAATAAAACACTTATAATTGATAGAATAATGAAGTGCTTATTTATATTGTATAATACAATGTTTCCTTAAAATAATTTTTAAAAAAAATGTATGAATACATTGGTAAATGAATATTAAAATTTTAAACTTGATAAACTTAGACCTATTCAGTTACATGTTAATAAAAATTGTAGGCCTTTTAACCAAAAACAATATAACAACATAGTTCTTTGTTATAGTGTTGTTCTAACTAAATACATTCCATTTGACTAATAAATCATTCCGAAAAAAAAGTATTATTAGGAATACAATTTTTTATTCTGCATAATTGTGATAAATTTTATTCAATTTCCGTCGTTACTAAATAGTATTTAAATGCGAATATGCATGATGTTAAAATATATTCGCTATATTTTGCTAAAGTATTATTGTAAACAGTATTTGTTCTTGGGTTTTTTTTGTTTTTTTTACTGCGTTTATTAATTGCTAGTGTTTATAATCAATAATAACTAGACATATTTTTCGAAAACTATTATTATTATAATTATTATGAAACCATGCTGTGTATTAAAGTTTCGTTTATATTGCCATTTGTCATTATGTATAAATTTATATTTATATATAATACTGAATTAATGCAGTAAAACTACTTCAATAATTACTGTGATAAACTTCATTTTTAATATATGTACAATTTTTTTTTATTATTAATATTATTCTATTGTCATTGGTGCCTACAAATAATAACATTTAAAACGATTCATTGAATTATAATCTTATTTCTAATAATAATAATATTTTAAATAAAATAATATGTTAATTTATGTAATATGTATAATAATAATACAATAGTTAAGTATTAAGATTATATATACACAGTGCCTGAAAAACTAGGCGTTTAAGTTGTGCCAACCGTTTTGGTGACCTGTTGAAAAAGCTCATTTTAAAGTATAACATTTGTTGTGTTTTATTATTGTACATTGTGTAATAATAAGAAACCAAGGTTGTGGCCGGTTTATTTCTTATATTTGATTTTGTTTCTTTCATTTTTATTTTATATCACTATCAAAAGATTTTGTCTTAGCCATTTTAAAATATTAATATAATAAAATTATTAAAATATATTTAATTAGTATTATTAGATCATTGTCAATTTCTTTAATAAACATTATGTAGTACTTAATTTTATTATGCTAATATTATATGTATGTACAGATAATTTAGAATTTTAATGTCAATCAAAACACTAACTATAACCAAGTTATTATTATTGACAGTATTGTGTTGAAAAACATTGTTTGTTCGATAAGTTATGAAGATTATTATTATTGCTATTTTACTGTTTTAAATTTAATGTTCTTAAAGTAGGTAGTAATGATACATACATTTTTTCCTTAGCTAATTTTGTTAGTTGTGTACACTTAATGTTTGTTTAAATAATTATTATATTCATAATATATTTGTTTATTTTAAATTTATACCATTTTACATTATACTTTATGTATTTTGAATTGTGCAATACTAGTATTTTGAATTGTGTAATCACTGGTATTTTATTTTAGAGTACATATTTGCTTAAAAATTATATTCTTTAATATTTTTGTTTATTTTAAAGAAATTTTATTTATGAGTTTTATTTTATCACACAAACAAATAATTATTATTATTTATTTATATATATTTATATATTTATTATTATTTTTCATTTTGTTAACATACTATTTTCTTAGCGTCTTTGCACCATTATCATAGACGTGTTTGCGTTTATATTTCATTCTGTTTTAATTTAATACAACCGCCAGTATTAAATGTGACGTGCCTGATAAGTATTTACTTATTTATTGTATGTATTAAATAAAACTTACTGTACTTAAATAAACTGGTCTGAAATTCTTTTCTCCCTGTCCAGTAAAAATTGTTTATTCCTATTTTCCTATTTTATTATTTATTTTTCTAATTTCATCATTTATAATTTTCATGTTCATAGATTATTTTATTGTTAATGTGTGTTATAAGCATTATACGAATATATATATATATATATTAAAATATTGTATCATAAATTATAATTGTTATGATAAATTATTTTTTTATAGATTTAAAAAAAAAAACTCCCATTATAAGCGAAAAACCTATTTTCCCGTGTCCTTAGCCCTCACTTTTTGAATATTTTTATACAACTGTTATAATTTGTTAGTATAATGAGTAGGGTTCATATTTTGTAGGCTTATTAAATTTTTGAATGAATGGTTAAGTGGGTTGGAGCATAGCATGTTTAAATGAGTAATATTTAGGCCATTTCGTATAGCATTTATATTTGAGCTGTGTCAATGAGTCAGAAGTAAAATAACGTTAGTATGATTGGAATGATCATACTAAAAACGGTATGTTTGAAAACGGAATGTTTTCACGCCACTGCAACTGTACGCCCATTATTCACATTGCAAATTCCTAGAACTACAGTCTACAATGACATTCAAAATAAATCACAGAAACCGCAGAATTTTTAAAATAAAATAATAATGTACATCAAAAAGTGTTGCATTTAGACAATTTGTGCACTAGGGAAAAAACTAATTGGCGCTCCTTACAGGGGCTTACGCATAGGGAGAAAGATCCCCATTATCTTTTTAGATTTTGAACAATGCAAAGAATGTATTGATTTTACAATGATGTGAGTTCTTTTATCAAAAATATGTAATGTTATAATTTTGTGAACATCTCCTCTTTCCAAAGAAAAAATTGAATGTATTCTAAGAATTCCATATATCTTGTATTTTATTCTTTAAATTTTAATTTAATTTTACATTTTAAATGAGATTGATCAAGTAGGTAATTGTAATGTATCAACGAGAAGAGAGGAGGGAACTTAAAAAACTTAATAAATACTTTGTGTTTTATTGCTTTTACCTATTTTAATTGTTAATGATATCAAATATATCAGATATAACGAAATTTTATTACTTCTATTAGGTATATTATACGGTATTTTCCGAGTTTCAGTAAAAGTAGTAGGTTATAAATAGGGTCCGGATTTTTATGCATTTACATATTTGTAATAAGTGTATGCAGTTCAACGGGAGTAAGAAATGTGAACGATTTGTGTAGCAGAGAATCTATAGAAAAAAGTTTATTTTGCATATAAATGCATATTTTAAGGTTGATAGCATATTTGAAGAATTCGGCATAATAAAGCATATTTTGGTACATAATAGTTATTTTATTTATATTTCACTATAGAAACTAGATTTATGAGTTTATGAAGTATTGTGGGGAAATATTTAATTTGTATTAAAACCATATCTTGCTTATCGAAACACATCGATCGACAACAATGAAGACCAGTTATATATAAATTTCCTTCATACAATTATATCTTTAGCATGATTATTATTATTATTATCGTGATTTTAAGTCTTATATTGGATAAACACGCTGCATCGTGGCTCTTGTTGTTTTACATTTAGTTGGTATTTAATCGTCGCGCGTTGTGCTGTAGTCGCCAGTCGGTAATCGCCTATAAATATAATTTCGTAATCCGCATTCCGTATATAAACAAATTTCTTTAATAATTTTTTTTACACTCGTAAATTTTAAAATGCCGAAAAGTCGTAGTAATATTCAAATTTTAATAAAACAATGGATTGCATTGTATAATAAAATAGACCACACAATTTTTACTACGGACGGTTCTG
The DNA here is from genome assembly GCF_003268045.1 of Sipha flava. Classification (NCBI taxonomy): domain Eukaryota; kingdom Metazoa; phylum Arthropoda; class Insecta; order Hemiptera; family Aphididae; genus Sipha; species Sipha flava. The sequence continues at coordinate 794,990 of NW_020272964.1, read as the reverse complement.
TAGTGTTTTGTCAATTGTGTGACAAAAAAATTGTTTGCACCAAAAAATTTCAAGTACAACAACACGTTGATACTGCTTTGCATAAAAGTGCTTTAAATCGTAAAGCAAATGATAACAAAAAACAATTATTTGTATTGGACGCAAAACCTAAATCTGGTAACATTTTTAACGAGGATCTTTGTTCAGCTTTGATAGTCGCTAATATATCATGGAATAAACTTCAAATTCCCGAATTCAAGAATTTTTTGGAAAAGTACACAGGTAAGCATATTCCCGATGAAAGTACACTTAGAAAAAATTATCTTGGTCCATGTTACAATAATGTTATAAATGCAATCCGAGAAATTATTGGAAATTCAGATATTTGGATTGCTGTTGACGAAACAACTGATACAAACGGCCGTTAAATAGCAAATTTATTAGTTGGCGTTTTAGAATGTGATACACCAAGCCAACCCTATCTATTAGCATGTTATTACAGTATGTAATACTGTATGTAAGTGCACTTTATTAATTTAATGTAATTTTTAAACATTTTTTGTCTTTAATTAATGTTGTAAGTTGATGTCGCAGTGCCGGTAATAAAAAAATTAAGTTTGTTTGATTATGTTGTATTAATTATTATTTATTAATATATAAAGAAAAAATTAAAAAAAAAAATTATAAATGCATATATTTTAGGTAAGAGCATATTTTTGCATATTTTTTAAAAAAAATAAGAGCATATCTAGTGCATATTTAAAGGTTTTTTTGATGCATAAATGCATACTATTTTAAGGTTTTTAAGTGCATACAAATCCGGACCCTAGTTATAAATGTGAAGGAATCCAAATTTAAACATTTTCAAATAATTTATTAACAATAATTTCATTCAAATAAAAACTGTCAATTTTATTTATTAATTACTTTTTTTATATTTAGTTATCCTCGTTTTATTTATTATTTTATTATTCATTTTTTTATGAACTATTATAAAACTGTATAATATGAATTTATATGTATTCTATATTTATTAAGTATAATACGGGGAAATTAGTAAATTTGACAACGTTGCGTACGATTTCATTCGCAATCGTGTTGCCAAAAAGGACAAACGTACTGTAACGATGTGCATTACATTGTAAAAGACAGCACAAATATTTTATAGTTATATATACTATTTGTATGTACGTGATTTTAAACCATTTTAAATAAATAACGGTTCCTTCGATACCCGCACGGATAACACAAATCGAAAAATAAAGACTAATCTTTAAAGGACCGTCCAAGATTCATGCCGACATACATCCCTATATAACAGAGACACACACTACCCTACTCCGAGCTCTTGATCATAGGTCTTCAGTGCATGCACACTGATTGTAAGATCAACGAAGCAACTCTTTTTTGGTCGTATGTACGTGCGCACCGCACCGCACCAATCATACGATTAACGAGAGAGTTTATACGTGTGATTTATTTGACTTGTGATTTTAATCCGTTCTACTTGTGTTCTTCGTACGAATGTTGAAGAGTATCCGGTTCCAGTGCAATTGAATTCTGCATTTGTCCTCTTTTTTCAACCTCGCGTTAAATATCTGAAGGTCTAACAATTAAGTGCTGCTTTATTTAGCTTGGCAGACTGTACAATCACGTTGATCGGCTCTCGAACCTTCACACCCTGAGAGCCCTTCCTTAAACAAGGAGGAAGGTAAGAACCCACATTTACATATCCCACCACCATTTATATATACTATTTTCCCCCTTTATTTTAACTTTGTGTTGTTGGGTTATTACAATACGCAATCGTGTTCTACCCGGGCGGAATTTGCATGCGCTCGCTGTTTTGTACATAATAATATAGTATGTGAGGATAATCTCGAGTGGGTCCTAAATTTAAAAAAAAATATGAATTGTATCCTGACGTATTTTATTGAGTACATAAGTTGGGCCCCATAAATTTTATCGAGTACATGAGTTGGGACCAGCCTATTAGCGATACCTAGAAGACACCATGTGGAGGTTGGCTAGAAAGAAAATTTCCAAAAAATTTAATTTTTTGTTATACAAAGGTAACGGTCTAATGTAAACATTATTAAAATATTAAAATTATTATTCAATTATAATTTCTTTTTGTGTGAAAAATGATTATTAAATTGGCTTGATTTTAGATCAAATTTTAATTTATTTTTATTTTTATCACTAATAATTTATTTATAATTATATAGTTTATATTTTGGAAGAAATTTAAAATACACATCTGTCACTAGGAAAACTTGAGTTAAGTGAGTAAGATAACAACAAGATAAAATCAACCGTGGACCCGATTCACGTATAATCAAATGTGACCATGGACCAAATTCGAATATTATTAAATAACACCGCGGACCTAACTCGTGTTTTTTTTAAACAATCAAATATCTGGGGACCCAACTCAAGAGTTCCCGTCTGTACAGAAGCGTAATTACGGGGAGGATATGGGGGATAGATCCCCCCCATGAGCTGTATTTATATATTGTCTTAAACCTACAAATAACTCAAATACAAACTTTTAAATTATTACGAAACTAAAAAAAAAAACCAGGTTATAAATATTTATCCGTAAACTTCTATGTTTTATACACCAAATTGTCAAAATTTTCTTTTAACCAACATTGAAAATAGTAATGAGGATCCTAAGGTTAAAACTTTAAAAAGATTGTGTGCTACACGATGGGTACAGCATTATGATGCGGTAACAGATTTCATTGAACTATTTGTATTCGTAGTTGAATCATAGGTACAGAAAATATTCCTAATTGAAATGATTCCACTGCAACGTAAGCTAATATACTATTAAAAACTATTGATTAAGAATTTCTTGTATCCTTACAAGTTATACAAGTAAATAGTAATTAATAAATATAATTAATTTTATTTTATAATAAAATATTTTTCCAATTGGTTTTTTCTTTTGGATTACCATTGTAATCGTACGTACGAACAGTAAAGCGATTGTGTTTATTATAGCCACTACGTATTGTCTTTTTTCTTTAAATTTTGTGAGTTGGTGCATTATTTTTTCTTAAAAATGCCAAAGAGGAGATGTACGTTCACTGTATCTTTACAGTCTGAATTTACTTTCCTAAAAAATTGTGAAGAAATTGGAAAAGTGTTTTGTACGATGTGCAAGGCAGTATTTTCAATCGAACATGGAGGACGCTCAGATATCAAACAGCATATAGAAAAGAAAAAACATACATCGGCCTTATCTAGTGTTTCAAAAAGTGACAAGGTAACTTCATATTTTATTAAACAAGGACCAGCTGGCTTAACTAGTGAAGGGTTAAAAATTGCAGCAGAAGAGGGAATGTTTGCATTTCACACTATAGTACATAACCATTATTTTAGGTCAATGGATTGTACTACTACTTTAATAAAAAAGTTATATGAAAAAAAAGACTTGGTACCAACACTTAGTGTGAATCAATTATTCTAAATGTATTGGCTCCTTCTGCAATTGATCAAATAATGGACGAACTAAAGGCTGTTAATTTGGCGACAGTTATGATTGACACTTCAAATCATAAGAATTTAAAAATTGTCCTCATTCTTATTCTTTATTTTGATCCTAAAATAGGAGTTCAAATAAAAGTGTTAGAATTCACAAATTTGAAAGAAGAAACTTCAGATATTTTGTCATTTTATATTATGGAAATTTTAACAAAAATAAATTATCTCACAAAATTATTGAATTTACCGGTGACAACTATAATACTAATTTCGGAGATGCTGCAAGGAGAGGAACAAAAAATGTTTTTACGATTTTGAATAATAATTTAAAGACTAACATTACTGAAATGGGTTGTGCAGCTCATATTCTGCACAACGCAAACTAGTACAGATATTTTACCTATTGATATCGAATGTATCGTTAACAAAATATTTCAATACTTTTATATTTATACTGGAAAAGTGTGATTTTACAAATACACAATACAAAAACGTACTTGGAAGTGTAAAGAAAGGTGGCTATCCTTACAACCAGCAGTCTCTAGAATTATTGAAATGTATCCATTTTTAAAATTGTACTTTGACACTCAGGATAAATGTCCAACCATTTTAAAATCATTTTTTAGTGGCCCCGTTGCAATAATATGGTTTCATTTTATACAAAGTCAATTAAAAGTCGTTTGTGACACTATAAAAAGAATAGAATGGGACAACATATCTGCATGTGAAGTATCAGAAGAATTAGAAATACTATGTGGAAAAATAAAAAATAGAAAAACACTTTTTAACTTCCAATGTAAATTCGATGCTTTTAGAACTAGAAAAAAAAAAATAAATACACAAAAAAAAAAATTTATAGAGCAAACTAACCAGTTTTATAACACATTTTTGTTGTACATTGTAAAGTGGGGAAATTCATTTGAAGAACTAAAAATATTTCACTGATAAATTGTCCAACATGGAATGATATTCAAAAAAGTTTAACATTTATTTTGCAAAATAATAAAAAATAAACAGGTTGGAATGTGGATGAAGATATTCTTTTTGATGAATATAATCATGTAGTTAATGTTATAAATGAAAATTTAAAAGAATGGCAGAATAATTATGTTCGTGTTGAAGAAAGATGGTGTGCTATCTATAAAATTTTAAATAGTAAAAATATATCGATAAATAATTTTTAGAAGATTGTTGAATATTCTCTAGCAATGCCTGGAACAAATGCTGTAATTGAAAGAGTATTTTCCATTACTAATATGTTATGGACGGACGAAAAAAATCGCTTTTTCGTTCCTACCATCAAATCAATTACAATTCTGAAAAATCATTTCAAAAAATATTCGTGTGATGATTTTTATGATTTTTTGTTAAAACAACCAAAATTATTAAACGCAATCAGTTCATCGCTAAAGTATAGTAACGGCACTGCAATAGATAATAAAAGACATGATGAGCAATCGACATCATTTTTTTATCAAAATATTAAACAAGGTAGTTAAAAAATATTTTAATTGTAACTATAAAATATAAGAAATATTTAAAAAAAAAATGTGTATGTTTATGTGTGTTTGAATCAAAAATTGATTGTCCCGTTTTTTTTTTTTTGTAAAACTGGTCACCCTACCATGAACCAAACTCGCACCGACACGCGGCATGATAACCTTACTGAGACGTAATTGAAAAATATAAGATATTTAAATATTTAGTTTTGCATGTTCCTCTCACGAAATCGAAATCTGTACCTTCCTTAGTGTGATTTGTTCAATCATATGTTAGTCAAACTGCATTAAATATAATCAATGTCTTTTACAATGTTTAACAATTATCCGAGAAATGACTCACCACGTTAATGTAATATATACCGTAATATATATATATATATGTGTGTGCGTGCGTGCGTTCATGCGTGTGTGTGTTTGTGTGTGTTATTATTTCGTAACGAGTAATATTCATAACTTTATTCCGATTGCTATTGTATTCATATTTAAATTGGGATAATTTGTTTGCCTTCCAACGGTTTCTAGACTGAATAATATTTATAAAGGAAAAAAAAAATCGCAATTATACAATGTACAAAATGTTTTCTTTCTCTTAATTATTATAATAGTTGTTATTAGTTCTGCGACTGATTTGTTTTTTTTATGACATTTCAACACATGTATCTAATTACTCATCATACAAGTTAAAAACATAAAACACCATAAGTGATTGTTATCTGTTTCAGTCGAGGATAAATTTTTTTTTTTAAATACATTATTACTAATGTCGTTATAGTTGAAAAAGCTCAAAAACTACAAAATGATTTCCAAGCAATTTTTGATATTATCGATCGTTATAGTTTCCTTAGTCCACGTGAGTTTTTACCGTTTATTTTTTCTTTAAATGTGTGATAAATTCACGTAATGTAGTTATTATGCATATTATTGGTATATCTTTTTTAATTTTTTTTATGAAAAATTACATCTGTCATGATGAAACATTATTTATAAAATTGCTCATAATATGACTATCATTATTATTTAATTATTATTTAAAACAACATTACTTATTCATAATAATAACTACCTAAATTTTAATTGGACACAACGTTACTTAAATTACCCTTCGAGCGTAGTAGTTGCTATGAATCATATTTTCAGTGGGCGGGTGTTCCTTGTGATTTTGGGATATTCAGATATATATATATTTATATGAGCAAAAATGATTGAGCCAGTCGATAGATTAGAACTTGAAACACTTCTACAAAACTCAAATATAATTTGGATAAGTACCTTCGGTAAGCGCTCAAATACGCTCTTTTTTGACAATAAATAATGGAAAGAACTCGAGAACTTTGTGTGATAATAATGTTTGCAGTGTAATTCTAAACGATTTACCGTAATAGGTATGTTGCTAGGTCGAGTATAGTAACTACGTAATACATTATTCGTGAAATTCTGATCGTTTTTGTTAAATAACCAATTTTCCTCATCATCTGGATCTCTTTGTTCTGCGACCGGAAATCCGATATTGATCGGTAACAACACAAAAACCGGTTCGCCGCTTCGTCCCAAATTCATGAATACGAATAAATAAGCAATTAATATTACACTAGTGAGGCAATTATCATTATTATGTCAATGGTGAATTATAATTGAGATATAAAATATTTTGTCAAATCCAAAATACAATGGTTGAAAAACTTTGGGTCAGACGATCGAACGCCATAAGGAACATAAAACATGCTGCCGACAGAGTCATAATCAAAATTACAACTCTGTATAAGTGTAGGGTATATAGCAGGTACCAGGTGAAGAGAGAGAGAGAGAGAGGTAATACTCTTCTTTACGCTGATTTAAAAATACTGTTTTCTGAAATAAAATACAAAAAAATTGTTTCAGTGGTAATTGAACGATGAATAGATTATTTTATTTTTAGTCTTGTATATAAATGGTATATACATTTAGTTAGGTTATACTTAATGCATCCGCGTTCGCCACCACAAATCCTCGGTTTAACGACTAATTCTGTTCTAACGTATTGGAATTCGTTTTTGTTGAATTTATAGTGCATATCTTGTAGGCCAGACAATACAAACGGTGTCAAATTCGTACAAACTGCATCAAAAACGTCTCGTAGTCCAGTTTCAACCAACCATAATGGTACAATGAAGTCCAGTTCAAACAAATCCGTCAGTGCGAATAATAATAATTCTTCAACGATCAAACCGGTAATGTTTCTTTTTAGAAATAATAGTTATATTACTACGACTTAATAGTGCTTAAAACATTATCAATCACATTGTGTGTTCTTATTTCTTTTATTTTTTCCGACCAAATTGGGTTTGCTGATAGAAAGAAAAACGGAAAATAAAAATGTTTAGCAGTTAGTTTCTGGTTTTCGTATGTACCTAGTTACCTATATGTACTTATATGTGCAAAAGTCTATAAGATTCTATAAGATCAATGAGATTTAAACTGTTATCTGAAAAATCACCAGATAAAATTCGATATAGCGCTTCATATAAATAGCTGAGTCGCGATAACTCGAAAAACTTGAATTTTGGAATCCCGTGTCCACTTACATTTCTTCAATTTTTACAGATTTTTTTAATAATCGAAAATTCCTGGAAATAAATTTCGAAATTTGTTCTCATTCAAGCCTCAGTCACTGCATCGCTCTCTATTATTCCAACCTTAGCTCACCAATTCCACTCTCGCGCTACGATATGCCTTACTTTGGTCTCATTTTTAACCCATCTATTTCCTCTGTCACTTCTCCAAAAACATTTTCACACACAATGTCCTATTTACCTTGCTTTTTCGCATTTCATACTAACCAACTATCTAATCTAGCTCCTCGACACTTCATCTTCTTTCATCTCTCCACCCTTAAGGTATTTTTTCTTTATATCTTGTATTAACATATTTTTTCTTCCAACCTACACCCAATTGGCATTTTCTTTTACTGCTAAATTCTATGTTATTATCTAGGTCTTTAAGTTTTTTTTTCATTATTAATTCCCATAGATTACAGATATTTTCCGCTTGCGATGGGAAAAATTATTTGACCATCGATTTTCGATGTAACGATACATCGACTCTTAAAACATCAATAACATCCATGTATGGGGAAATAATCATCGATGTGATGATGTTTTTCGATTTTAATAAACATTGAAAAAATATATATTCTCACTAATGCTACCTACCATCTCCTATACTTCTTATTATATGTATTGCCTTCAAAAAATACTTTAATATAATATTAAATTTATTTCATTCAAGATGGATAATATATTATAATTTATTTTAAAGTTAGTTTTAAAATAATAGATATATGAAATTAATTATTGAGCTGTAAATTGTAATAGTAAATATTCTTACTACGTTGTGCGATTTATATGTGTACCTCGTGCGAATATTCCATTATCGTATAATGTTGCACGATGACGGTTTTAGATTACACAGAGTAACTATATGGTAGATAAGTAACTTATCTACAACCACGAATTAACGTATTGGTGTATCTAAATACGTATAATCTTTTATCCATACGTATAAAAAATTTTCAAACCATGACTGTCTCATTTCAAAAGCGAAAAATCACAAATACGGACATTTTTTTTGTTGCAAATTAATAATTTTACAACCACGTTGTTTTATTATGCAAGTTTACAACCTTCTTATCCATTAATGGGTGAGCATATTTTAGATATTTTATTATTGATTTCTTTTGAAGATCTGTTGCTTAGTTTAATATAAATTAATTGATATACGTTTTGAAATATTTAATATACATATATATATAACATTATTTTATATTGCATAATATATAGGAAGCTGGGTTTGCGTCAAGAGAGGTTAAACCAAAACGAATTTCAAGGCTGTCTAGTTTAAGTAAAGCTGCCATCAAGCCCGTATCGAGTATTGCTTCTGGAGGCTTTCGGATTTTACAAGGACTATTGTCGAGATTCAGAAGCATATTTACAAACGCCAGTAAAAATGCTTCTTCGAATAAACTAACCTCAACTTAAATGTTACAAAGTATTACACTTCTGTACCGTAGCGATTTGATGTTCATAAAACAATATAATTTACCATGACGGTATTATTTAAACGACATTTTTGACGTTGTTTTTCGTTTTTTTGACCCTAACGTGCATTACTCGATGTGTCGTTTTTTATTCTAGCGTATAATGTTAATCGCCAACCAATCATAATACCATAACACGAGGATTTGAGACCCGTATACGCCGAGTGCTTTTGAAGAGCAATGTGTTGATTTATCCCTTTTTATCTTGAGGTCAATAATATTCCCGACCGGTTCGATAATGAGATTTAACAATCGTTCGTGCCAACGTGTACACGACAGACGGACGAACGGGTCAATTCTACGTGTTAAAAACCAACATGGGACCGAGGTTTTCGTTTAAGAACAAGGAGGCTACGAAGATTACACGAGGCACTGCATGGCTGCCGTGCGATGAGACCATTTTACCGTAAAGCATTGAAACAACTACCTACACCGAGCGTCTACTGATCGATATGAATTTGATTTCCATTTTTTTATCACTTACGATCCAAACGGATGGTCGCTAGTGCAAAGTTATCCGCTGCAAATTAATTGCGTCCCGAAATTTCTTTTTTCACATGAATTTCGTCTCGACCATATTTAACTACAACACGAATTGCGTCCCAACGTAAAAACATTTATTTTGTTTCCATTTTGTACTGACAGGTCGATCGTTGGCAAATCATGACTATCGGTAGGTTAAAAATATTAATTTTTATTGTTGTTATGCAATAAGAAATAAATAAAATGAAAATGGGTAGGTTTAAATTATATAAATGTAATATAATAACTAAAATGAACAATAGTAAAAAAAAAAAAAAAAATTATAAATATAAAATTAAAAAAACTGGTAAAAAAATAATCTCCTTATAAGTGACCATACTCAAAGAGTCCCAGGGTTTGACTGCCCAAGAGCTCTATGGACCAATCTAAACTGGATACGAATGGAGCAGGGCAATTTTAACTACCTTCTAAATAAATGGAAAATTCGTGTGTAGCCCTAATATCATATAGTATACGAGTATGTCGTTTTGCGTCCAGTAAGTGCTCATACTTGATTGGTGACGTACGAAAGTAATTCGTAGCAGTGTTGGTGAATTGTGGCCCAATCCCTGAATTAAGTACGAGTTGCGGCCCGTGTTTATGAAACAGATGTACAAGTTGCGACCACATTTTATTTATCACTTCATATTAGCCTATCAGCGTTACTCAGAAAAAACCACGAGGAGGTTGGCTGAATCGTCTCCCAAAAATTTATTTTTTTTTATTTTTTATTATTATTTATGTAAAAATGGCAAAATGTATGGCAATTTATGGTAAAATTAATTTTTTTATATTATTGGTTGGGCAAAAAATTAAAACTTAATGATTTAACGAAAGTAAACTGCTCTATTTCTTTTTGTGCTGGCTTTGTCATCTGTTGTCTTATAAATTCTTTTTTTTCGCATAATTTCTTCGTTTTTATTCCATTGCTTCTACATTTTATACACATTTCTGATTGAATTTCTACTAACACGGCAATAAAATTATAGATGTTAGAATAACTAGAGTAGAACGATGAATTTGGGGGACACATGGCATCCGGGGATATATAGTTTTCGAAAACATAGTCAATGAATTGTATAACCCGATCATCTTTAGCGGGCAGTATTGCTAAAAAGTCATCCGTGAAACAATCAATGGCGTTGTCAGAATCCAAAAATAGCAAACAAAAAAAGTTTGAAATAATAACTTTCATCTGTATTTGTGTTTACATTTTCGTGAGTCCTAAATTTTGAATTTTCCTCCACCAACTTTGCCCTAAGTGAAATCGACATCCTCTTGTTTTTGCATTAGGGAAGACTTCTGCTACAGCACTGTGGATAGCTTGTTAAAAATCTATAACAACTTTAGTAGGAGAGCACGTTAAACCAATGGACATGGAATGGCGAATTAACTCTGGACTGCAATTCACCGGACTTCAACACGTTAATAACATGTCGAGCCGCAACTTATCTGTACCCATTCGTAGGTACACATTGTATATTAATGGGGCTTGGATAAAAAAGGTCAATATCACTTTTTGGCGAAAACGAGTTCTTCGGTCATCATATAAAATGTCGTACACTTTTTTTAACGGTAAAAGTTTATCAGAGCATGATCAAAAGTGAGATTGTCCATTTTTGATCCAAGTGCCAGATGTGTAACTCATAATAACATGTACACGAACAGAAACAAAACGATTGTGATTTATGATATGTTATCGTTGACATTTTACGACCAATCACAATGTGCAGTTCGTCTGATCCCGTGGTAACATTGAGTGTAATTACGATTATACTATATTATTATTATTATACTATATCCGAACATTAGATTTGCGAATCGAACCGGTAATGACCAACTTACGTGGTTACTGTTGGAAATAATTTGGTATATCAAATATGCACTGTACTTTAAATGAAACCCAAAAGTGAAACATTAGAAATCAGTTATTGGCGAGTTAATGCTCAAAAAGTGAACACGATTAATCAATATTGTGCTCCGCACAAAACAACTGCTGAAAAACACATGGATGCGCATGTCAAAAAAAAATTAATTTAATTATTTTCATCAGGTCTGGAAATTCTGATACGTATTCCATAGAGATAGCAGACCAACCTGACCAACAAATAATAGCTGTTGCTATTAAAAACAAGTGTATGTTAATATTTGTAAAGTAATTATTATCAGTGGCGAACGACATTTCCCTAATTGCTAAGCTTTAAGAAAAAGGTGGGCACCTTTACTAGATTTTCACCGGTTAGTTAATGTGTAAGCCGCTATTGTATGAATCATTTAACAAACACTTTTAACAAAGAAAAAAAACAAGTTGGGTGTACGAAAAACAATTTCATCCCCCTCATTGGGGCTCCTCTAGAACTGCCCCTGGGAGATGGATACTTAGATATGTACTTAGCTTTGGGTTTAAAAAAATGTTCGCCTTGCCACTGCTAGTTACACTCGTTCTACTCAACCTACACGTGATTGGCTTACATATTTCATGCTTACATAGAACCCTTAAATGTAATACGAACAATTTAACTAAAATTCAACCAACATATTTTATTTCCATATATACTACGTTTGATGGTTAACGCCTATGTAGTTATCCGTATGAAACCCAAAACAAACGTATACTATTTACAAAATTAATTTCGTTATTACGTGTAATCTGCATGTTGTTACACATATATTTTCCAGTCGAACTATTGGCACTTTGAACCGTTTAGCAGTATGGTTCTGATGAAAATAATAAACAATAATTAGGTACCTATAATTTTAAATGTTGTTGTTTTCATCCTAAATTTTTGTATTCGTTATTGAATCGGTAAAATAATTTACCAACAATTTTTCATGAACAATTTGTGCTTGGGCGCCACTTGTGCATAATTATATTTTGCGTGAAAATAATAAAAGGAGAATAATATAACACAGATAATGGTAGAACTAAATAATAAGACTTTTCATTTGTCTGTCGTCAGTCAATGAAACCATTTTTACGAGTCCAGTTCATTTGGTAGAGTCAAAAAGTATAAGGCCAAAATGATTTTCACAAAGACTTTTTTAATATCAATGGTTTTGGTTTTTGCCTTTGCCAAAGTGAGTATGTTTTTTATTCCGAAGTATACGACGAATTGGAACGAACTGAATGCGGGTAAAATTATATGTATGAGCTTGCGTGTATATTCACTCCGATTTAATTATGTTAAAGTTCACTATTCGTTACAGTAATTAATAATCATAGAATAAGTGATTTCATGCTTCAATATATTCATTTTCCCCTTTTTTCTGTGGCTTAAAATTGATAAGTCGTTTGATTATTAATAGATTATAACAATTGATAATATTTTAATTTACCGATTTTTTCATCGGTCGAGACTGTTTTTTTTTTTTTTACATATTCTATTCATTTTAAAAGCACGATTTCAATAGAGATAAAAAAATAAAACAATCTCTTCATTGTAGACGATGGGTCTTGTGGAACGATATCACTAATTTTAAAATCTAAGACGTTCACTTCGTATTGTTAACTTTGTTGTACAGATCGATGGTTCAGTCTCGATTGTCGCGTATTTTTTTAAAACCGTCATCCAATACTTAGAAATCAGAATTCAATATTTAAAATCATGATAGATTTGTTTTTTTTTTCAAATGTTAATCGTTACTTATTAGGTAAGATGGCTACCAATACTCCTAGAGGTATATTATCTTACGTCCTATTTGTACACGTAAAATCGAATAACATTTCGAAAACGTATGTTATTATCGTTCGATTGTTTTACAGCTCGATTTTTTCTACAAATAGAAAATCTGACACTAGTTCAAGTATCCAGGTGATTCGTTACAGAACTATAGGTAAATTAAATTATTTGTTTTTGTCAAAACTATAGTTCATTAACGGCGAAGGGAGCGACGAAACGAGCGAAGAAGTGACAACGATTGTGGCCAAACCCGTAGTGAAGAAATTTACTACTGTGGAAAGATCAACTTCAGAGGTAGATTTTATAAACAATCAGTATTTAAATATTTCCATTACGGACTATTACTGATGTAGCATGTAATAATGCATGGCCCAGTACTAGTAAACGACTGAGTTTCAGAATCTGAATTGGGTGATTTGCACCGAATAATCGAGGAAACGATCTAAAGAATTCGAACGAAACATGAAGCCAATTAGACTTCGTTTCAATATATAAAATGTTTTTCAAAATTTTTAATGTGTATAAAATGGTTGAAATTGATCAAATAATTATAATATGAATGATTTTAAACATTGAAATTTTAATAATTCGAATGATTACCATTAGAAATATTATCAAAGTTATTTTACATAATTTTCATTACGTGTTCGTCTATATAATAATTTTTAATTCAACGAAATTAACACTTCAACTATTTTAGAAACATGGTAAAATACATGTTTCCTAATCTGTAATTTTAGAAATAATCGGTCACTATACTGAAGCTTAGGCGTTGAGCAATGATTTATTATGATTGTCAATATATTTTGTTAATTAAATAATATGTAAAGTTAATAATACCTATTCGTATATTCGACTGCAGTTAAACCATACATTTTTTTTATACGTGCAATTAAAATATTAAAAAAAAAAAATATGTTGTGTGCAATTTAATTAGATCGTACAAACTATCTAATTATAATAAATTAATGCTTTCAATTGTATAGTTCTATCTATGAGTTATATAATAGCATACAATTAAATTGTTTAATATGTTTTTATTTTATCTTCAATAGAATGTTCAAAAAGATCTAGAAAAAATAAAGGAAAATACGGAGACGTCTAGCGGAGTTGGTAATACTATAAAGAAATCTTTTAAAGCGATCTGTTCACCCCTAAGATTTTTATGGAATTCGATTGGAAAAACTATTGGGAATAGCTCTACTTCATCCAAAATAAGTGAAGACTAAAAAAAAAAATAATAACAGAGATGAGATTATGTGTTACTATTAAATATATATTTATTAATGTAATGTGATATAATTTAATCGTTTCTTATTTATTAAATAGAAAGTCATTGTTTTCTCAATTTATACTGATGATAATGTTACCTAAATCATGATATGATACAAGATATGTGAAATTTTAAACTATTTTTGTAATTTTTTTTTTTTAATATTTAGTTTCTATTTCAAATTAAATATGATCTCATAATTCAAGAAATATTTTCCGAAATTAACGTAAGGATAAAAAACATGAATATAAAAATCGCATACGGTGTTAAACTAATTAGTTCAACAAAGTAAATTAAAAGCATAAAATGTTCTTACAATTTACAAAATACATATGACCTAATCTACAACGTAAACACGAATCTGATTGAATAATATTAATTGAATAGATAAACAATAAGATTTCATTATATAGTTCCGTAATTAATCAATTAAACGAGACAAAAAAAAAAAAATTGTTTATCCTGAATGCATAATGTCAAGTAATCCTAATAAGCTATTTGCCAAGGTTCGGAGAACTGGGACCGAAAGTATAACCATGCACATTATGGAATTCATAAGGCAAATAATGCAATGAACATATTATGTAAAATATATAATGTACGTCAACTCGGTTATCTAGGATTAATGAAACATTCACAAAATTTAATCATAGAAAAAATCTGTATTGTTTGAAACTAAAAAATATAAAAATAAATATATTTTAAATAAAAAAATGATAATAAGTAAGTGCGAATTATTATAAATGATGACGGAAAGTATCGTGGTAAAATATGCCATGACTTTGACACATCACTATGTGACCTTTGACTTCAGTGTGTATATAAGAAAATTGAAAGTTAACCATTTGCATAAAAAAAAAATTAATTCGCTTTGGTACAGCCTATTTGCGCCAAAATAAAAAAATTATGTTATTTCCGACAGCCCATTTGCTCCAAATTTGCCTGCGTAAACATTTTACAGTAACAACTTAGTTAACACATATAAAGTATTCATATTTAGTACAGATTATTTGAACCTCTGTTGTACAAACCCTTTATTATCCGGATGTTATTTCGTTTTAAGATAATTATAATAAAGCAATATATTTTGTTCTCAAATAACAATAATAATAATTGTAATAAAAATAATAATAGTAATAATAATAATTAGGGATCGGATTTTAAAGCAAATGCTTCTTTTTATATATTTAAGATAGAAATCTAATTTTTATACATAAATTCGTTTCACGTTAATCTGATTCGAAATAAACAAATTTATTTTTGCTTTTTTTTTGCTTTTTTTAGTATAAATGCTTTTTTTGCTTTTTATTGCTTTTTTCAGTTATTCAAGCTGTGGAATTTTTATTTGTTTGTTATGCTATGAAAATAAAATAAAAGTGTTTATTTACTTAATAAGAAATGTGAAAACCCGCAATAATGACCGTGACCGTACCATTAGTGCGAAACGTCATTAAATGTATAGATTATCGATCTACAGATAGCTTATGGGTCGATAGCTTATCGACTATTGCATATAGTTTGTAGAACCTACGCTCAATACTAGTATAACATCGATATAGACGTGTTTAAAATTTAAGTTTTATAGTGCTTTATAGTGTTGTAATTTATTAAAATGCCAAAAGTCAAAACGAATGCATTTTTAAAACAATTAGTGTTAGAATTTGGTGAAGAAATTTTTCAAACAGATGGATCGATTTTATATTGCAAACTTTGTGAAACAAAAGTGTCACATGAAAAAAAATATAATATACAACAGCATGTACGGAGAGAAAAACATGTTCAAGCTGTTAAAAGACACGAAAATGAAAAGTCTGCATTACTTCAACCATTTTTACAACAGTTTAGTAGTCAATCAGATTTTAATGCCGATTTATGTTCAACATTGGTAGCTGCAAATATTCCAATGAATAAACTAAATAATAAACATTTTCGTGAATTTTTAACAAAATATTGCAAAAAAACTATTCCTGACGAGTCGACATTACGTAAAGGATATTTTAATTCATGCTATGAAAATACATTGGCGAAAATTCGTGATACAATAACAGACCAAAAAATATGGGTGTCTATTGATGAGACTCGGACTCTGTACGTCGTAATGTTGCAAATGTAATAGTGGGCACATTACAACTACAAAATCCAAGTAATATGTACGTTATTCACACAGAATACTTGGAGAAAGTGAATCATAGTACAATATCCCAACTATTCGATAAAGCTATGCATATTTTGTGGGGAAATGGTGTAAAACATAACGATGTTTTGCTATTTGTCTCAGGTGCGGCGCCTTATATGAAAAAAGCTGGTGATTGTATAAAAGCACTTTACCCAAAACTCATACATGTGACTTGCTTGGCACATGCATTACACAATGTTTGCGAAGAAATACGTGCACACTACCAATATGTAGATCAGTTGATTGGAGGAATAAAAAAAACGTTTTTAAAATGTCCCAAACGTACAGCAATCTTTAATGAGAAATGCCCTGAATTGCCAAATCCACCAAGACCAATAACGACCAGATGGGGTACATGGATAAAAGCTGTCCAGTATTATTGCAAATATTTTAATGAAATAAAAAGTGTAATTGAAGACTTCGAAGAAGAATCTCAATGTGTTAAGATAGTGAAACAACTATTTCAAAATGTATCTCTTCAATCAAATATTGTATACATTTCAACCAACTTTGGATTTCTACCAGATATTATTACAACATTAGAGGGAAAAGGTAACTTTTAACAAAGTATTTAAACAATTTAACATCATAATACTAAATTATATGTATAATTTTAGGCGAATCGTTGACAACATGTATAAATATCGTCTTAGATGCAGAAAAAAAGTTAAATGAAGCTCATGCAGATATTGCAACTGCTATTTCTGGTAAACTAAATCGTGTTCTTTTTAAAAAAAAAGGCTGGAAACAATTACTGGACATTAATACTATACTGTGTGGCGTTTCATCAGATGAAATTATTTATCATGGGTTTGATTTAAACGAAACCTCTTGCATGAAGTATGCACCGATCACTTCAGTGGATGTAGAGCGTTCGTTTTCGATGTATAAAAACATCCTGTCAGACAATAGAGTCAGTTTCACTTCTGAAAATCTTACCAAATACATGGTAGTAAATTCTTTTTTTAATTTAAATTAATTTTTCAATTTTTTTTTTTATTCAGTTTTATAAAATTATAACTAATTCGTGTTAATTTTTAGTCGAGCTTTTTTTTTGCTTTTTTTAAAAATAAATATGCTTCATTTTTGCTTTTTTTTAAACAATTTTGTGCTTTTTTTGTTATTTATTATGCTTTAAAATCCGAGCCCTAATAATAATCAATAACATTTTATTTAAATGATAGTCAATTGTTCAACTTTTTTTTTTTTTAAATAATAATTAATAATACATTAATTTAATATCAATAATGTGTAGATTGAAAGAAACCTGAGAGAGTGAGAGAAAGAGTGGACTGTATGGTTAGGTTTGAAAGTGATGTGGATGAAGGTGAGGTAACCAACTAGAGTAATAAATAATAAATATAACAATTGTAAATTATATTAGATGATCGTAAAACAGAAGACAATATATATATCATGAACTTATAGACTAAGTGAGTCGACCACATATGGTCGCCCGAAATAATAATAATTAATAGTAATAAAAGAATAACAATAATAAATAACAAATTGATAACGATGTACGACCTGGTTATACCAACGCAAAATTGAAGTTTGGTAACGATATGGTCGATGGCCAACCTGTCGCAACAGTCGGAAGGTTCCTTGTCGCGTATGTAGAGGGCGCCGCTTTCACATGCGAATGAAAATTGTTGATTCGGCACCCGGCGATAACGTCACAAGGACACAAACCGAAATACGGGAATTCTCAACTGTTCGGATGACGAGATTAATGGTGCACACGACGTCGGCGAACAAATAAAACACTCGCGGAACGATAATAAAAAAAAAAAAACAACTGTGCGACAATGGCTAACACGAGCGCGACGATGGCGATCGAAAACTTCATAAGCACACGACGGTGATGATGAACGTGCAGACGACCGATGACAGACCGGTCCTGGAAGCGGGCGGCAAGCTAGCCATCGGAAAACAGCACAGCTAACTACCCCCTCTCAAGAAATCGATCATGTTATCGACCAAGTTTGCAGGAGGCCAATACGCCGCGATCCTCTCACGACATTTGTATCCAACACACATTATTAAAACATTCGAAACGAACTTTACAGTGGTCTCAATGGCTATGTTTTTTTTGTAATTTTTTTAATTTAAAAAATAAAAGTATAGAATTTATATTTTTAAATGTACTCTTCTTCGTTAAAAACTCATGAGCCACTACTGTTCACAGGGATCGAATGAAATACACAGATAGATGACTGATTTAATAATATTGTTCTTGGTTGCGCCGCTACCGATCCTACAAATATGGCGGTTGTCGGCAACGACTTGCGTTTTGTGTTGAGGACGGGAGTGCAGGAGGGTTAACCACGACAGCACGATATTTAGGTCGGAAACACGTATATTTTTATAATAAATAATAATAAATAATAAATTAGCGGGCGCCCAAATAAAACTTAATCGTAAGATCTAATTAACATCAATAATATATCGTATACAATAATAAAACCAGTTTTGATCGGCCCACTGACCACGTGGGGCTAAATAATAAAAATTGTGACCGGGTTTCTAATGCACGGCTCTTGAGATGTTCCCTGGGTTTCACCAATATGTAGGTCTCGCTGGACAATTCCACGTATATTCTCCGTGGATCAAGGAAAAACCAAAAATCTCCACAAGTGCCCGGACGCGGAGAACCGGAGCGCGTACGTTATGCTCAGTTACACCTTCTCGAAAAAAGACAAAAAGGCTCGGCGGCCAACAGCTAAGCTTACGGCCGAGACACATGAGCGGTACCGTGGGAGGGGAGAGTATCCATAAAGAAATCGTAACTCGTTCCGTGTTCGAACAGTTCTTTTAAAATTAAAATCGCTGTATTATTGGTATTGAATAACGATTTTGAGCGAATAAGGTTGAACGGAACATCTAGGTGGAACGAATATCGCAACTGAAGAGGAGTTGAAAAAAGAGGTTTAAAGCCATCTTCAGCGGTGGAAGAGTTATATGACTCAGGCATAAAAGAGATGCTACACCATATGCAAAATTGTATCGATCTCGACAACGATTATTACACGGATTTGATGAAATAACAATAACAAGTACTGGATTAAATTTTTGAGTTGGCCAAACTACCAACTATGACTCCTTCCTCCCAATAAAATCAAATCAAGATACGTCCTTGTACATCAAAAATAATTGTTATCACTAAACTATAGAATAAATTATTTATAACCGATGCGGATACTGACAGTGATGGTTTTATGAGCAAAACAGATAAGGTCATAACTCAATTTGAAAATACCAGGCCCTACCATCTAGCGTTGGTCTGACCTTAAACATAATTATATGGAGCTTTTAGGATTCAATTTTGAATGAAATTCATTAAAATTTAGATCACACGAATGTATATTTTGTAGTAGGTATTTGATTATTTTCAGTACATTGTTCATGCAGTCTAAAATATTGAAAAAAATACTTCATTGATTTTTGTTCAACAGGATTGATACAAAAAAAAAAAAAATATTTAATAAAAAACTTCAAAAAATACTGAATAAAATTATAGAACACAATATGTAGCGTAGAAAACGAAATTACAGACGCTGCGTAAACACACCATTAATATATGTTGTGTTGACATTTACACGTATTGTTATCAACAAAAACAATAACGGTGCGTCACACATCCGTACAATATTTCTTCTACTTCCTTAGTACAATATATATTTATTTATTTATTTATATATATTTGTGTATATCTGCGTGGTGGTTCACGTCGGCGCCACAGCACGTGAGCGGTGTGATATCATAATGATAATACGTTTCAGGATGGCGGACGGGGGACATTGAACTTTTTAACAAATTAAAGCTAACAGTTAAGGTATGGGCCACCTTGCTCGTACGCTAGAAACGCCACTGCCTTGATCAACATAATTGGAATTGTTTATTTTTTTCTGTTCGACACAAAAAAAATTGAACACAAAATAAAATATCAGTAGCAGTGTTCGTACTAACAATTATCGTATCATTTGTTCGTGTGTTTTCATGCTTTCGTGACACTTGCGTACGGCACAGTTGTACAATATAAATTGTATGCGTATACTATATTCAAAACTGGTTTTATTATTCCTTTTTTTTTGTTTTGTCGTTGGAAAAGGATCAAGCGTATCGCCTAATATTATTGTCGTTCGAATATAGCTCATCGACGGAATGATTTTCACGTGGAGGATGTTGTTGTCGCTGATCTTGATAATATTATCTTCAGTTCGGGTGAGTTTCTAGTTTTTCATGAGAGGCAATAATTTAACTTGTCTAGCACGTATTGTCGTACACAACATCCTGTTGTTCGATAAAATAGTTTTATACCACGCATCTCGGACTCAATCAAATGAACACGACAGTATCGTCTTATAGACTGCACAACATCCTGTTGTTCGATAAAATCGTTTTATACCACGCATCTCGGACTCAATTAAATGAACACGACAGTATCGTCTTATAGACTGACTAAATTTCATGAGAAACCAAGCAATTTAGATTGCGACAACTTTATAATAATAATAATAACGAATAGTCCGCGTGCACGTGTCGAAACAAGGTCGGATCGAATCTATACGAGTTGTTCTTTGTACAAAACTATTCAATCACGGTAAGATCATTCCGTTTGCAGTAAATGTCGAATAATTTCTGCCTACGTTAATCCAGACGGACACTTGTTCGACCGTGAGTCGATACGAATAGTAATTTGCACACCGGAGAAGCGCGTACATTTTAGGCTGCACCTACACTGGGAACGTATTTAATCCGATTGTCGTCCGATACGGAGCCGGACGTCGTCACACGATACCGTACGACATCAGATTGGAAACCAATCCCCATATGAAAGTTAGGTAACCTACAGTGCTACGTGACAACTGCACGTAAATCGGCCGACATGTGACGAACGATTCCGACAGTCGGAGGCAAATCAAATAATTATGTTTTTCAACCGAAGTCTTCCGATATCCTTACATTATGTAAACTGTATATTAATTTTTAAGTTGGTAAAACACTATTGCGTAGGTTTGTAATCGGCGATACCTTTTTAAGCTACACGATTCCGTACGGTTTTACATGATTTTTAACTACACGATTGTGTACGAAGTTTTAAACGATGATACCAATTTTCATACCGGTATTGGTTTATATCACATGCCTATACGAGAGTGTTTATTGTTAATGATATCAAATATATCAGATAAAACGAAATTTCGTTATTTCCGTTATATCATATGATAACTACCGAGTTTAAAGCTGCTACTAAAAGTAGCAGCTTATAGATGTCAGGGACTCCAAATTTAAGCATTAGCAAATAATTTATTAACAATAATTTCATTCAAATTAAAACTGTCGATTTTATATATTTATTATTTATTTTTCTTTTATTTAGTTAACCTCTTTTTATTTATTATTTTATTATAATTTTTTTTATGAACTATTATAGCACTGTATATGTTTTCTATATTATTTCTTTATTAGATATAATACGGTGAAATTAGTAAATTTAACAACGTTCCATACAGTTTCATACGGAATCGTGTTGCCAAAAAGGACAAATGTACGCAATCGTATTTTACCCTTTAAATTATATATTATTTTTATAAACTTATTTTGCCATTAAAAAAAATAATAATGGCTATTTGATTGAGCTGGTGAGAGAAAGTCCAGACTTGTGAGACCACCGGACAAAGAATTACCACAATAGAGATAAGAAGACTCCAGCATGGAATTCAACAGGCGAAAAGTTAAAAGTAGATGGTAAGTATGCACTAGATATTTACTTAAGGTTGAAATATCATCATTGGAGTCACTAATTTTTAGTTCGAACTCGAACAAATGATAGTTGAATGACAACTATAGTAAAATATTTATAATAGGTCCCCATCGGATACAATGAGCGCGATCTTTGAAGTCGTCCGACGACTTGTGTAGGAGATTACCTTGACTGCGTATGACGTCCGACACGTTATCAGACGACAATCTAATCAAGTACGTTCCCAGTGTAGGTGTAGCCTTATGTAGACATACAAGACATTACCAGCGATTCTTTCGTTTCCATTTTTTCCACTTTTTGTCGACTTTAGACGATCACAACTCATACGTTTTAGTAATTTCTATCGTATTGCGTATTCGTTTACAGTTTATAATTTGTCCGGAAACCGAAACAACCACTCCTGATGCGGTCCAAGCTAGCGCAGGCAGTGCCGACACGAGTGTAGCAAAACAACCTGTGACGGTAATTATTATTTTCGTGCTTACGACGCGTCGTACGAATTTGTTTAACTAGTTTACGGTGAAAACTAAAATACAATAAATATTCCATATCGCGTAGCATTCAGATTTTTTGTCGAACTTCAGTAGTATTAGTTTTAATTAGAATGTAACACATTTCTTAGACAGCGAAGTATCGAAATTTATTAATATCTTATAAATAATAGTTTAGTTTTAATAACAAATATCAGATGATTCGATTTACATATTTACACCTACTGATCTTATTACATGACTTTCGAAAATATTATTTTTTAAATTACTTATTATTTATTTATTTTTTTTTAAAGGTTGAATGTAGCGACAAGCAACAGGCTACTCCAGCTCAAAATTCGTCAAACACTGGTGACTGTTGTGTTTTCCTAAAATCATTGAGATGGCTCGTCACTGAGCCTGTTAAGTATTTGTGGAAGTATATGGTAGCGACGAAAAACATATTGGTTAATCTGACCAGCACATACAACAGCGGAAACACCGTTCGCATAAACGCATTGTGATATCTTTTCATGTGTGGACATGCAGTGCACTCGTATACTAAAACGTTGTTGCAGTAAGCAAATTCGTCGCTTAACGTTTGAATATTGAAAAGATATTCTTAATTCGGCCTACTTTCGGTGTGCATCTCGGAACGCGATTTTTAAAAATCTTTAATCGGTTTTTGATTTTCTTTGGGTCCTGCGCGTTCAAGTATAGCTCTCGTTATTGTTTTCGTCGCATTATGTGAACAAGCGTCAACTGATCGGCTACTTTTAATGCGAAAAGTACCATTGGTGGGGGGAGGGTCAACGACTAACTAAATCCACTAGATCGGATTATACGAGTAGATGCTCAAACGTCCGTCTCGTGATAAAAGCGAACACTCAAAAGGTCAATGAATGTAGTCAATAACCAAACTAATTTCGAAGGGTATTGAAGAGAAGATTACTGCCCAGTAAATTTATCATCGGTTCCGCAAGTGGGCTATTATAATTACTGCCCAAAGCTGCAAGGCACACAAGGGAAAATTTCACTTCAAATGGTATGATGTTTATCAAACCGCTGGTACAAATCTCGTTTAATACCGGATTTCAAATCTTGATTCATCTTCGTTCCATTAATTATTAAATTTATATTATTAAGTCCCGATTTGCAACCCTGATTGTGAAAAATATTTTCTTAAACAGTCACAAATATTGATGTGTCTCGAAATTTAGTATAATATATACACTGTAGTTATTCGATTGCCAGGACTTTAGTCGAAGCTTTATATTATTATGAAATTTAGTTTACAGATTTGTTGGTGAATTTCTATTTACTCTCGTTTCCAAAAACAATCCTATCGGTTCCTGAAACATAATCATTTTTTTATCACTCCACAATAATAGCTTAAGTATGCAAGGTTTCAAACTTGATTTAAACATTTGATATTCATCAGCTAATTATGTGTTTCAGTATACTGGCATAATCTGGAGGACAGAACAAACATTACGTACGTCATATATTCACAACTTGAATTGTACAAAATAATTAATATAATATGATAAACAATTTATATACAGAATTATGTTTTCTATCATCGAAAATAATAATTAAAATTATGTTATTGTCTACTAATTAAACGATGTAACACTGTATAATAAATTATGTTTTGAATTTTTCGCATTAAAACTAAATTGCATTCATAGCGAATACAAACTTTATACGTATTTGTTAGGTATACTGTGAACATTTACTTCAGTGTACTGTTCGATCAGTTATTACCTGATTTTTTAGATTAAAATTAAAAGTCGTATTTATATAATAATAAATATAAAACAAATGATGGAAACACAGAGATGACAAAATTAACTTATTTTTCTTATTTATTTTTGATTTTGATAAAAAAAATGTATAAACTACTTTAGCATAAAAAACCAATGAGTGATATCTTCATTTAAAATCTATAATTCTCTAAGAGAGTTATTATTCTTTTACCTTGTCACGAAATTATATAATTACTGACAAAATGTGTGCAATATGTTTCTCTTAGAATGGTGTTCCATTTGTATTTATCACACTACAGTGTTATAATTTAATATGTGTGTATGTATGTGTCGTGTTTGTGTTTTTTAAGATTTCGAGATTTGTACTCGAAAGGGCATACGAGTTTCACTCATTATATGAATTAGACAGACGTAGATCGGACTTTCTGCCTTACCTTAGGTGGTTCATGTTTAAGTCCTTGCGAAAGAACCGATTTTTCTTTTTCTAGTTGTTCTTAAAACTTAACTGTATATATAGTTTTTATCATTATTATTGTGCTTTCTTTAAATGTCTTCTTCTATATCTTTTATATATTTTCTTCAACCAGTAGACAACTAGCAGACGTAGGGGGAGTTTCCATCAATAAATAAATCGTACGAATAAAGTTAGTTTTAGGCTACCTACAATATTCTGAAATCTGTTTTTAGAAATTATTTTAATCATAGTAAATTTCACTTTTTTCATTTCTTTTTAACTTTGTTAAAAAACTTAAAATTCTTTGTACAGTTTTTAAAAACTTTTTAATTTTTCTTTTAATTCTTGATCAGTAATCTAATGAAGTAGAGTTCATTGATAAATTTTAATTAATTATTTCTAAATAATCATCATTATTTGTGTTTCTTGTGGATTCACTATTGGGTATAAAATATATGATATAAATATAACTATGAAATTCAAAATATAAATCCATATACTATATAGTGTATCACAAATATTAGACTTATATAAAATATTTTATCTTTGTAAATCATCATAATCAATCAACATAATGTTTTGTAATATATTCCAAATTATATTATTACGGTACAAGTTTGATTTTATTTATCGTTTTTACGGGGACATCGTTAAAATTGTTGTAAATCAAGGATTTTTCAATTAGATAAAATTAAGTTATAGTTTTTTGGATTTAGTAATCTTGAGGAGTGGGACACCATGATTATTTGGCCTTCGGGAGGTCTGAGTTAATTTTTACCCAGTAACCCTCCCAACTCTGAACGGGACTATCCTTACGTGAAAAAAACAGATAAGAAAAAACATGTCAATTAGTATCGACATATCGTTGAAAGATGGCGTTGACGTTATCGTTTAACTAAGAGATTCCTACATTCTGTTATTCAATGCTGACTATTAATTTTTATTACTATTTATAATAATATGGAAATTTACACGGAATTTACGATTTACAAGTTACGATAATGCCACTCGTAAACTATACTACATATTAAACATACTAAAAATGGGTCGAACTCAAAAATATGGTCTCGAACCGAACCATGGTATGTTGAACCGAATTCAAACCGAACTTTTTAATCCTATATCGAACTGAACTCGAACCAAACCTTAGTATGACAAATTGAACTCGAACCGAACTTTATAGTATGATATCGAACTTCAACCTAGCATTTTATTCCAAATACTGCGTAGTTATGTCAAATCAAAATACTTATTTAGTAATAACCAATTACTATTATATCCTATTATATATTATTATTATTATTATTATACTATTATATACTACAAATACTATTCAAATTTTAATTTTATTAAAGTTTTATCGGTTCAAAGATTTTAATTTAGATTTTAGAATTATAGTATTATACATTTATATTTTATATCTATCTCTTTTATACAGAGTAAAATTGATAGGTTGGTACCAATTGTTTTAAAAATTAAAAAAGTGTAATAAAATTATTTCAAATCTGTAAACCTTACAAATTATTCAAATTTAAAAGATCTAATATGTTATTCATAACTCTTATTCTTTAATTTATATTTTATACATCAAACATTAATTTAACTTTAACAGTGTTAATTAATAATAAATAATAAAATATTAAATACTAAATTGTTAGACAAGTAATTATAAAATAAAAAGTAAATTAATAATTATTAAGCAATATTATAAATTATTGTGTAAAAATACAAGATATTCCATTAAAAATGGAGAAAGACGTGTTCTTCTTGAGTATACTGTTGAACCATTTTCAGAAAACAGTCATTCACTACAAACCGATGTACCTGATACACCTAAAAATTTCAAAACCACTGGTAGCAATTGAGGAAATGTTTGATGGTTATTTTCTCACCACTTTAATGGATCAGCTGTCGGTTCAATGTTTTTTAGCAATAATTAATTTTCTATCTAACAAATTAAAAAAATAGTAAAAATATTAGAGTAAGAACTAATAACAATTAATAAACAATAATTGTTATTAATTATTTATCAGTTTGATTTACTGTATGACTGTATTATATTATAATTATACTATTATTAATATAAATTTAAATATCATACTTCAATTGTTACTTCATTTATTGAAGTTACTGTAGTAGACACTTTTGATACTGAACGCTGATGAAGTATGTCCCAAAGTGAATAGTTTGAATTTTTAAGTTTTTTAGTTAATAACTCATCTGAGGTGCTTGGTTGTGATAATATCTCATAGTTGATTCTATATTTTTTTACTTCTGATGTAATATATGACTTTGTTTGTAATAACTCATTTTCATTCAACATAAGTCCTTTAATTCTTGGACCTATCAACATAGCCATAATGTAGATTTGATTTTTTTTATATACATCAAATCGTTAACACATGGATCTTAATAAATTTTAAGCGAAGCATGTTCCGGGTTCTTGTGTCGTATTTGTCTAAAATAAATAAATTAGCATCAATTGTATAAATGATTGGTAGTACCATAGTTAGTGTAGGCGTATCTTCTCGACTGAATTCTTTTGTTGCTTCAAATATTGGCTTGAGAAGAGTGACATAACCTTCTATCGTATACTAATCTTTAGCAAACAATATTTGTCCTTCTTTAATTTTAGGTAAGTCAATTAAAATGGCATCTTTCTACTCTAACATTCTTTGTAGCATCAAATATATACTAATCCATTGAGTGTTGACCATTTGAATAAGTTTATGTGGTGCTAAATTTAATCTTTTTTGTGTACCTATCTGTTAATCATTCAGATGCGATATCGCTGTGATTATAAAGCGTTATAATTGCTTTACATAGTTTCAACAGGTCAGTCATTTTACTTAATTTTACAGCATCATCAATTGCCAACTGAAGAGTATGTGCTGTACATAAAATGTGTTCAAAGTTACTTCCATTGTGACTAAGGGCACTAGATATATTTCTAGCATTATCAGTAACAAAAAAAAAAATGGATATATTTGAGTTACTATTTTCATTTTCATTGTTCCATTCTGTAACCATATTTTTAATTTTATTATATATGACATATCTGTATGTTCTCCTGGAAAGTGGGAACAACCAAGAGTTTTATTTTTGAGTTTCAATTTATTCGACCAAAGATCAAATGTAAAAGAAATCAATTTAATATTTTCTAAATCGATTTTGATTCGGTTATTTAGTAATTTTTTTTTTTGTTTGCATACATCTCTGGTATCTATTAATTTTTGAGATAGTAACTTACGACTTGATACAAAATATCGATCTTCTGCAACTGCCATCAACCTCTTAAATCCATAATCTTTTAGAATTGAAATATATTGGTAATCCAAAGCAATCATTTCTACAATTCTTACTGTAATAAACTTCGTTTTTTTTATTACTAGCTGAAAGTTTTTCAGATTTGACATTGATATCATGATATCTTGTTGTTGGGATGTATCTTTATTCTTTCTTCTTTTGTTATTTATTTCAATAGAATGAAATTCATTCTGATAATCTTTATACACATTTGAATTTAAAAGCAATTATATAAATTATTGAATTCAAAAAACTATTTTGAGTGAAGTTAATTTAATATTGAACAAAGTTTTTTAAAATATTATCCCAGTCCCTAGATCTATATTTAATATTAATATTTAAAAAAATGTATTATAATAACCATAAAAATATAAATTAAATTAATTAGTAATGATAATAATTCTTACAAAATAGTAAAATACAAATCATAATTACTAATTAGTAATTACCTTTTAAGTATTAACTACCAAATCATATACTAGGTATTTACTATATTTATTACTAAATAGTAAATATAGTAAATATTAAATAAGTATATAAAAAATTTTTTGGCAAAACAAATAAAAAATAAGTTATATTTTATGTAAAATATAATAATACAAAATAAAAATTTATTATTTATTTAAACGAATATTTCTAGTTTGATTAGCTATATTTTTCTTAGTTAAATATAAAAACTAAAAACCATTGATATCAATTTCTTAAGTTATTAGTTATTAAGTTACAAATTTTATTTTATATTTTTTTGCATATTACACCGTTTTTCATTTTTAGAGCATTTTTAAAATTATTGGGTCATTTTGTTGGTTTTTAATGCATATTTATTCAATATACTATACAAATTTAGCTTATTCAAAATAAAATCAAAAGATAAATTATTTTCTTGATATTTAAGTAGGTTTATCGGGTTTTTCATATTGTCAATCTTTATTTTTCGATTCAGTTTTTATCTTATCTTAATTTATTATTGACTGTGGAACGTCACCTGTTTGCGTGCGTTACGCCAGCACCGCCCATTAGGATAATTTGATTTTTTTTACTATCAATAATTAGCACATAATTAGCATGAATTTGCATGACCAATTTTGCAATTTGCATGTCATACATTTCTCGGGAATCGCAAAACTTAACGGGCGGAGCTGGCGAAACGTTTCGCCAGCACCGCCCGATCGCAAAAATGAAATTTCATATATTTTTTCATAGCCATTATTTAGCACGCAATTAGCATGAATTTGCACGACTATCGCCGAAATTCGCTCAATCGTTGTTTCCGTGCATTAACGTATCCAAAAATTTGCGCGTTGCGTTATGCTAATTACGTGCTAATTATTGATAGTAAAAAAAATCAAATTTTTATAATTACTTATTATTATTAACTAATAATTATTAACAACTTACTTGAACAAATAATGAATAGATAATATTCTATCTACACTCTACAGTTTTGGCATTAACTATTAAAGTATTAACACTATTAACTATTAAGACGTAATAATAATAAATATTAATCGTATGTCGTATAAGACTAGGAACAAATAGATAAGTGGTAACCAATAACGCTGCTATTATATATGATATATATGATATTCACAACAGATAAATAAAACTCGACGGCCATTAATTGGAGAAAAATATTTATAAATAGCTGGGAAATTAAATTCAACTATATAGCATAATGTAATCATAAGATAATTCAAATATTAATACCACGAAAAAACCGTTAATTATTTTGGTCGGGAATAGGTTTTCGTTATAAAACCGGGATTCAAAATACGAGGTAATCGCTTTGATGTTAATATTTAGATATTTACCATGATTACTAATAACCAATAACCGCTTCCAGCATTCCAAAACTAAAAGTTATTATCGGTTTTCGGTTCTCAAATTTATAAACAACATTATTTTATTACTTACGTCATAATAACGATTTGTTGACGTAAAAGTAAAGAAACGTGGATATAGGAAAGCAATTTTAACTAATCATTTTTATTCAATAATATTAATTTCAATAGTGTTTCGCATAAAATACTGTTTTATGAACCTGACACGGTCCCGTGGCATTGAAGGTACATTACGTACACGACCGTCGGGGATCGCACAGGCCCTCGACTCAGACGCGACCCGGGTGACGACATCATCGATCCAGCTAAGCTATCCTTTACCCTTTGTCCTGGACATCGGGCAGAGGAGGAGAAATTTGCCGAAACTGGTGAAAACGCACTCACCAACTCCTATCACAAAGACAACTTTTCTCGATACCGTGTGTTCATCCGTTGGCTGTTACGGGCCATTCGAAATAACGTTGATCGATCATTTGTAAAACAATCCACCTCACGATACGGCCATCGCTACTTTGACCGTCTTCGTAATATTTATATGGGTCATCGCCAGACCCGTCTACAACTAGCCAAACAGCATCAAATTGCATTCCAAACGACCAGCATACAGGACACCAAGTATCACACTAGCTTTCCGCATCGAAACCGTTCGTTTTCCTTGACGAGAAAATACCTCCTATCGAAACGCCGTAGTCGTCCAACCCATTTATAACGATAATCAGAACTCTGGACATCGTGAACTCACGCAATTATTTTAATCACCTATATTTTTTTTTAACATACCGTGTACGTATAAATTTAAACAACCTACATTTTAACGCAGTAGCGTAGCTAGCATTTTTTGAAGGTGGGTGTTAATTATAATTATTAAATATTACATATAATACGTACAAACTAAAACTTTTATTTAATTAATTAATATATATATACATAATGTCTGTAATAGAGATGTAATGTATATTCGAATTCGGATAGCTTTACCATAAATCATTCGAATATTTGACTACTTGAATATCAGTATTCGATGCTAAAATACCTATTATTATTAAGCGTTTTGTGTTGCACGAAAACGTAAACGAATAATTTTCGTCACGTATTGTCGCAATCGCGATAGTGTTAACCTGTATATATGTAATTAGTATTGTGCATTATTTTATATTTCATATTGTATTATCGATTTACCTATATTCCTATAATAATGTAATATATGATACGGCTCAAGGGGGGTGTCATATCTACCAAACACCCCCCTTGTATACTCCACTGTTTGAACGGGTGTACAAGATTTGTGTTTACCGTAACAATGTTTGTACGAACCAGGCGTCGTAGATTTACAAGGAAAAACTTGTAGCCAGTGAACGCAAAATCGATGTGGTTATTTTAGGAAACAAAACCGAACCGCTGGATTAGTAAGGAAGACGAACAGTCGACAAATAATAATAAACGAAATGTATTGCGTCAATATAGTTGAAGTGCTTACGAAAAATGGGGGTGGGGTTGTCACTTAACTTAAACATAACAAGATTTACAAAAAATAACAATATTATGGTTCACAAATAAATTTCAATGATTACGACAACGGTGGCAATGAAGGTGACGGCAATGGCGAATGTGGTGACGACGGCAACGAAGGGGTGTACATACGTCGGTGAAAAATGACAGTGACGGCGATGGCGCGCGCACGTCAAACTTTATTAAAAATAAAAATAAAAAAAACAAAACGCTCCGAAAATGAACAAGAAAAAAAACAATCAGGATATCGGCGAAGAGTGAAACACACACGAGATATTCTTATTTCTTTGATAACGCGTACGAATGGAATCACGGATACCGGTGGAACCAATCATTCTCGGACGCGTGACAATGTAAGCGGCTACGTAATGTCGCGACTTTTTTTTGCGGAGAACAGGCAATTTAATTCGATGTTCAATAATATTATCAACAATATTAACAAGCGTTTACCACCCGTACAAGTATTTTGGACACGTATTATTAGGAATTTGAATTAAACTCGAGATATAAGGTGTTTTACGAGTACACGAGCTATGCACACCATTCGCCGTGTTAGATGAACCGAATTCGATGATGTTAAACCGTCTGAAATAGTCATGTATAGTTACACATCAATTTTCCAAGTGCGAAGTATTTCCAATATACAATAATTAATATTAACGAAGGCACGATCGGATGAATAATCGTAGAACACGACTGACGAGGTGGTAGAGTGCAATTGGTGGCAAACATGTTTACCATAATCTAGGTCGCAGAATTTTATTTAATATAAGATTAAGAATTAAGATAGAACATACATACAATGTGATCAAATGGGTGGTGCGTTTGCAATTTAATTTTTGATCATAAAGTTACATTTACTTATCTCGAAAAACGCTAATCAGATGAAACTGATTTCACTTCATAGGATTAGTTCTGAAGAAATTACTTCTAAAAATTGCTTTCCATAGCTAAACTTTCTA
The DNA here is from genome assembly GCF_003268045.1 of Sipha flava. Classification (NCBI taxonomy): domain Eukaryota; kingdom Metazoa; phylum Arthropoda; class Insecta; order Hemiptera; family Aphididae; genus Sipha; species Sipha flava. The sequence continues at coordinate 762,216 of NW_020272964.1, read as the reverse complement.
CGGATTCCGGTATACGCAAAGTACAGTTTTCATAACAGAAAGTGACATTTTTTGAAAACGGATCGTATATGAATAATACCTACGTAGTTTTTCACTCTGATTGGAATCTATAATAAAAGCAATGGATCTAAAATATTTTTTTTTTTTTTTTTTTCGTAACTCAAATTTCCTTATGAAAATCATATATTTGAACGATTGATCCATTGATGGGAATATATAAGAGGTTTTACATAGAGTAATTATATATTCATAGATTTGTTTTCACCTTAAATAATTTTCAAAAGGACGAATGTATACACTGGAGTAAAAGGGAGTAAAAGGGCTGTGGAACCAGAAGTTCCGAGTCTCGAAGATACTTGCATACATTTCCTGAAGAAGAACTTAGACGGTACATATTATTTTCTCGGTTTACGGTGATATGTAAATAATTTGAACTCTAATTTGATTTAATCAGTTTATTGACATTATTATAATATTATATGGTTTTAATTTTTTTAGATTTGAAATCTACTAAAGGGATCCCGTTTGACCATCTGGAACCGGCCCTGAAATTCGCTAATTCCGAGAAGTTGCACAGGATTGAAAAAAATAACATGCAACATATTCTTGTGGGAATATCACACTAAGGAACATTTTCGGAACGAGTACTCTGGCAGAGGTGAAACGTGGAGAGACATGTACTTTGTAATTATCAATAGTTTTTTGTTTTTTAACGTAAGTTTTGTGTCCATCTATTAGTCGCCATTACATTATTATGGTTTTTGATACTAAGTTATAAAATTACACTCATTATTTACAAAACAAGATGTATATATAATATATTAAGGTTTCTGCGCATATCAGCAAACATGTATTAGTTATCTAGTCATTTTTTCAATTGTATTGATGATGAATGTTATTCGCATTTAACCATAGTCCTTTATTGTTTAGACATGTGTAGAAAAACGCGAAAATAAATTTAATGTATTATGATTGATGATGGAGTCGAATTTACTCAAGAACAGACGTGGTCTTACACCAACACTGTCCGTAAAATGGTTAAAGGACGAGTATGTTAAATTGATTTTTAAAAAAATAATTAAATATTTAATGATTGCACAATTAAATAGTCATACATTTGTTCAAGGGTAGAGAAGCCATTTCTATAACCTTATGTTATAGATAATCCTAAATTTTAAAATATTTTATCAAGATGATATTAAATTAGTTCATTTTTATAGTGATATCAAGAAAAAAAATAAGAGAGGCACCTGAATTTCAAGTATCTGCAAAAACACGCATCCACACTCAAGACTGAAAAATTATAGTTCGATTTTTGATATATTTTTCTTTTTATTGTACATGTACAATGTACACTTTATGTGTTACCGTCAATGTTAAATTAATGATAATTGAAGTCTTTGCAGTTGTTCGATTGTTATTAACCGTTCGTTTAATTTTTTCCAGGGGGGGACAAATGCCCCGTCTTTCCCCCCTCTCTGAGCGCCCATGCCAACGATAATTACACAACTTAATACCATATTTAACAGATAACTTTTCATAATTATATTTTGACTTTACAATAAATCGATGGTTTATCAACATTATAGTTATGCTATACATAGCATTTGATGTACTTAAATTAGTGTTTTGTCAAAGAAATAAACATTTTTAAATACAAAAAATTAATTTTGTGAAAATTAAAGTTTCCTAATATTTTAAATAATGATTTTTGGCCACCTTTTTTAGTTTTTCGACCACTGTGCGGTGGTACTGTTTTTTTGTAGATGCAATACTCGAACAACATGCCAACACCGTAGGACGGAACCTGCGCTCGTCCTGCCGCAGGAACAACTGATGCAGACATGGACGCAGACAAGGTCGATTCAAGAGCAATGCTGTGGAAGCAAGTGCGCGACGTGTACGGTGACAATACGAGGTTACAGTGCTCATTGGCCCACTACGGCAAAATATACGATCAGAACGTAATTCGGCACTCCACGCCAACAAGACTGTGAATGACGTAATGGTCTAGCAGATTGTCCACTTGATTTATTTGTTTGTCGATATTTGAAATTTGTAGTTCATGCTAACCAACCGAATAATCTCCATAATTTAAAACAGTAAATGACAAATAAACAGATTATGGAAGTTATTCAAATGAAGTCATACGGCGTTTAGAAGTATGTTTAGGAGATTTAAAAGATGATGTTGAGTATTCTGTGTCATAAGTTGTTTAAAATAAAAATAAAAATTGAACCTTATTTAAACAACCGTTAAATTTACTTCTTCGGTGTACCCCTTCTCAGTCATAAATAACTATATAATAACAAAATATAGACATTTTAAATTTTTTTCAACTTTCACTCGGTGTAAACGAGTCAAATTTTGAAATAGGAAAATAGTTTATTTATAAAAAATGCTTGAAAAAATTTCGTGTTTTCCGAATCTGATGTCGAAAATACCTGTTGCTATTTGAAAAAATCCAATTTTGTTACGTATGCGTTTGAAATTTGAAATTATCAAAAAATGTGTATTTCAATATTCCCTATCTCCTATTTCAATCTGAAGTCACTGGATGAAAAATATTTGTTGTTACCATTTTAGTGAAGAAACATATTGTATATATTTAATAATAATGTGTCTAGATTATGAACACTTATCAATTGCATAATTCAGTTATTATGAAATGTATCTGTGCTATACAAGCCCCACTATAGTGTATAAGAAAATAAAATAAATATATTATAAACTAGTATTTTTAATATACAAACAGTATTTAATGCGATTCATCAATATTTCATAGCATATCCTATTTCTTAATTTAGGTATGTCATCTTGAGTAAAATTCATTTGCATTCATCAGACATTCATCTGCATGCATTAATTGCCATCCGCTTACGTCAAATATTTTGTTCTTCTAGTTCTCGTACTCTTCTTTTAAGTAATCGAAAATTATATTCAAACATTTGGGATTTTTTCCACCACAACTATTTTAGTATTTTACAATCTTATTAATAAAGTTAATATAAGTAAGACACCAATGATTTTCCAAGTGGATGGGAATGAACATTTTTTGCATGCAAATATATCTTTTCGTCGGGACTACCGACGAACATATTGGTATCCTTGAGTACCAAAAAAAATATTATCAACAAATTACTGAAACTAAATACTTGTAAATAATTAAAGCACAAACTTACGATAGTTTTGGATAGAAGAATGTATCGAAAATGTGTTAGTTATCAGGATCACGATCAACAATCATACTTAAATAACGATTTATAACCTCACCATTTAACCAAGCTGTTGGTGAAAATACAGTTTGTAAGTTGCTCTTTTTAATATTATGTTTCTCTCATAATATATTAATTTTGAGGTCCAGAAATTAAACAAATAATAGTGTCTTGTATTTTTTTAACTATAATTTGGAAAAATTTCATTTTTCTTTGGAGATTCAATTTTCATAACTTCTTTTTTTATATGATCAAGTTTATGTTCAGAAATAATTCCTTGCGCAATAATTTTGTTTTTCTGAATACTTATTTTTAGCTTCTCTACGATTTCTTTGTCAGATGATTGTGACAAGTTAGTCTGACAATATCTATTATGAATAGGCATGGCAAGGGGACTATTAACTCTGAACAGTGTAATTTCAGGTTCAGTGATGTTCTCATCTACTTCAGATAATGAATCATCGATGATTTTAATTACTTCTACAACATTATCATTCATCCGTGCTCTTTTATTATTCATAATTTCATAATAATCGTTCTTACGTTTAGTCGATTCATTGAATTCAGAAGTTTCATTTCTATCAGTGAACCTTTTATATAGATCCCGCATTAAATTTAAGGAATCCATTACGTACATACGTAAAGATATCAAAAAGAATGAGAATAATATTAATAATCCAGCTGTAGTCTATACAACTGAAAAAAAAATGTTATCAGTGCAATTTGAAAACATAAATTGATGGTTTTATGTCACTGCAGGTCTAAACTAAAATTATACTAGAAAATAAAAATATAATGTGTTATGCAAACAAATACTCACTCCTCACACTAATCGGTGTACTTGCAGTAATAAATTATAATTAAATAGAACAATTAAATATAATTCATGGATGTTCGTAGAAAACACAAAATACGAGTCCGTTAGATAAAAAATGTTATCCAAAACAAAATGATGACACCAAAATAAACACGACGGTTTCTATAGTATTCACATGATGTTTTCGTTATCAATAGTCGAAATTCTTTTGTAAAACTTTCGATTTCAAACTGATTATTAATATTAATTCACTTGGTATAACCTTTCTAAGGAATATATCGAAAGATTTCGATGACTTTTTGGTAAAAAATTGCGTAAAAATCGATAGTTTTTGAGTCTATCACTTTCAGATAAACCAAAATAAGTAGTATATAGACCAATTCAAATTAAAATTTAAAAACATTACATACATGATTATGATTATAACACAAAATATTAATACATATTTCCAAGCTGTAATGAAGTAACTATTTGCCCAAAATATTTTTAATATATTTTCTTGGTCAAATTGAAAATTTTTTTTCACATTATACGAAAAAAATTTAAAAAATTTTCAATGATATCTAAGTAGCTCAAAAATAATTTGAAACGTTTAAAATACTATTATCTGAATAAAACGATAATATTATCATTCAGTGAACATTTTAAGTGTCTAAAACTCTTACTTTTTAATTAACTGAAAACAAAAATTTAATTTTATCGAAAACCGAGGTATGTCTTAAATGTTGCCGTTTTTACGTTAGTTTTTTGCAATTACAAGAATAAACCTCTGGAAATTTGTAAAATTGTAATTCAGATTTTGCACATGGAATTCGATCATCAAAAATATATTTAATGGTTACAAAATATATATGTTAAAGTTTAAAAGAAACTTAAAATTACTAAATACATTTTTTTTTTCCTAGATCATTTAGTTCTTCAATGATTTTATGTGAAATCTCACGATTAACAGCCATAATGGCCAAGCAATTTAAAATGATTCTAGAATAAAATAAATGTATAGTCTACATACAAGTATTGAATTATCAATTCAAACATACTTTTAATTAAAATATACAAAATAATTGTACACACGTTAATGAAACTTAATTGTTTTTATTTTAGAACTCTTAATTGAATACTTATTAATAACTACAATTAAACAAATATATTCTTATATCCTATATATTATAATGAACGGAGCGTATTTATGTTTTCTGACTACATAACATTTTCTTAGATATGCCAATTTTCAACCATTTTAGGCATTAAAACGTTCTTTCCGGTGTGAAAGTTGATACCTGAAGAGGTCATAGTATTTGTAATAGCCTATTTTCTCATTTATACATGGTTATTGGCAATAGACTGTACACATTCGAAAATATTTCTACATTATATAACTTGATAGCATCTAGTCCTGTTTATGGAAAATTCCTATACATAAGTGTTTGGTTTTAGCTTTTGCAGTTTGATCATCAGTGTAAAGCTAAAAGTTTGATAACGCATCACAATCTTTTGATTTATAATTATCTGAAAAAAGAAAAAACATTGAAAACCTTAAAAAGTTATAATTAAATACGAGTAACATATTGATTTTGAAAATAATTTGAAAACATTTTGATATATTATTTTTATATTTATGAGTATCTGATTATTTCAAATAATAGTTATTATTTTTAGAGTTAAAAACAAACTTCCAATAGCAATACGATGAGCCAAAGCCATTCTTTCGTATATCTCTAATCGATCTCTGAAGAAGTCAATATAAGGGAGATGCAGACATAAACATGAAGTGGGGTAATTCCCGTATATTTTGTTTAGACAGTTTATAATAATACGATGTTAGAAAATAATATGCAGTGTATAATATAGAAATGTTCTGTGGTAATTTACTTTAGTTTTTTTTAATTTTTGATTCCATCAAAAAGAAAGAGGGGCAATTTTTTTTTGTGTAGGAATATCATAATATGACATTTCTATATATATTATATATTATAATAAATATTAAAAATAAGTCTAGGGAGAGGGTATCTCGTCAATTTATCAAAAACAATTGATCCTAAATGACAATGATCGAAGAGAAATTGCTAACAAAACTAAAAATGATATTATTAATATATTATTTATTGCATTTATTACATTTGAAGAATGAATTTAATTAAAATTTCTAAAAAGGACGTAAAATTAATAATTAAATTTTCAATATATAATGATAGACTATCTCACGTAGACAATCGAGAATGAACAGATCATTATATCCAGAGCAATTTTTTTTTAATTCTCTTATAGGGTCTTGGTATTTATTTTTTTCTGGAGTACAGTGCCAGATATATACTGCTAAATTTCAAGTCGATTTATGCTTTATTTTTTCTTTAAAGCTTCAATTCAACACCATGTTGATGGATGTTTTCCAATTAAGATTGATGCAAAACAGTTATGTCAACCTTCTTCGGAATGATTTTTTGTTGCTATATCTAATTTTATTCTTAAAAAAAACAGTTCCATATTTGAATTTCAATTATCGGTTGTTTTCGTCTTTTTCATCTGTCTAATTTGCCTTAACAGGTATTTTCGAAATAGTCGAAAAACTATTCTTATATTTTTTCATTTTCTGTATAATAATTGCTTTCAATTAAAACACTATATGAACTTATTACATCATCCTTAGGTACAAATCTGGTAACATTTTTAATTGTAATGCAAATTCGTAGTCTTCACTTTATTTTTTTTTTTGCAAGTCATATTACTGAACATCATGCCACATATACTGGAACAAATGAAAAAAATACCCATTTACTTCAGTACTTAGAAATGTTGTTTTAATTGCATTAATAGTAGCTTTCTCATAATCAATCATTATAGTTTTTCGATTTAATGTTGGTTTTAATGATTTAAAAACATCAAACATTCGATAATATATATTTTCTTTTTATCTGGTAGTAATACATAAACACTGAGAACCAAATTTGAATAACATACACCATGAATTATGAATAATTTTAATATTTCTTTATACTTTTATTTTTCGTATCGTAGTGAACTTATGTGCTTAACTTTCGAAATCTTAGTATTTTTGTAATGCCAATGATTTATCCTGTCCGCGATCATTTGTTCATTTACAAAATATGCCAGTCAATAAATGGGTAGTATAAATAACGGAAAATCTGTATTTAATACAATATTTTATTAAATATTCGGCGAAAAGAATAAAATTTGCCACAGAGACAAATTCATGGTATCTATACATATAAAAAATATATATAAAAATTAAAGGTTTGTGATTGTTACAAGCTTACAGCAATATTAAAGTATTTTAAATAGCTAATTTTATGTAACAACGTAATATTCTATTTTGGATGATTATGAAATGCAATTTAAAATGAAGGACCTAGAGTTGGCTTCTTTAGAAAAAAAGTGTGAACAGTTTTAACACAGGATCGAAAAATTAGAAGGTATAACCTAGGTAACCAAATTATAAACTTGATAGATAATGAATATTTTAAAGCAAATTCGGCAACCTTTTTAACCATACTGGCTATATTTTTTTTCAATTTATCATGAAGGGCCACGTTAAAAAAACCGGCCATCTCAACTGTCGGCAATGCATCAGTTCTTACTATGGACAATGAAAAAAGTGCGACCAAAGTAAAAAAAGGCACTGTACTCAATACGCCCACAAATCCAAAGATCCAAAGATCCAATATCTTGACTGCTGATATTTTTATTTTTATTTATTTATTTTTTTTTTTTAATGATATTTTAACGTTACATTATGATATCCCGACAATTATGTACATGAATCTGAAATAAATTAAGGTTGGTAAAGCTCACACTTTTAAATTCGGAGGCCTGATTGCAGAATAAAATTTAACGTATGTTTAATTATATAAAGACTGCTGATATTCTCAAACAGAATAAAATCCACAGGATAAGCAAATCGGTTATCGATAACGAAAACAAACACTCGTTATGTTTTACTAAAAAACTCTCCGATTTACTGCAATAATCGAATAATTCGGGTGTGGGCCAATTTAAAGTATAATCGTCCTCGTTTTACTTAATCACAACCGTATGTAGGTACAACGTAACATGCAATTTATGTGTATAATTTGTATTCATTCACAGGAAATGAAAGCTATAAGCATGGTAACAATTCCTTCGAGTATCGAGCTTTTGGAACGCATTGTAAAAGAAGAAGAGCAATCAATAAAATATAACATTTGTAAAACCTGTACCTTTACGATAAGTATGATTCCAAAATTTCAATTTTCATATATTCATCGTGTTTAACTAAATCTTAATATAACCTTTATGTTTTAGGAAAAGATTTATCTTCTATTCAAATTACGATACTTCCTTATGCATTGACGACTATTAGCTTCGGGGAAACGATATTCGAAGCCCAAAAAAATGCGGCACATGTATGACCCATTTTAAAACTATGATGGATGAATAAGCAGTGTTATGCTTAGATAAAAAAAATTATCTAGATATTTTTTTTTTTTATTTATTATTATTACATACACAATCTATACCTAAGGGTACAATAAGAGTATTTGCTAAATTAGATTAAATACATGAATA